>NC_056741.1:1399349128-1399526628 GCF_019279795.1 Protopterus annectens | reverse complement strand
GAGAGGTCTGCTAGTGAGAAAAAGCGCATGTTCCGCCGACTACCTTAGAAAGATGATAGAATAATAGGGTTGGGGTTACTACCTGTCCACCTTTGCGAGGGACACTCCCCTTTGGGCAGCTGTGTCTTGCAAAATAAATGTAATTATGGCAAATGTCCTGTGATTTAGGGCAAAGATTTCCTATATTGTCTGTAGTAGTTGCATAAAACAATTATTTTGTATCTGAAACACTTAAATGTTATAAGAAACAGTATAAGCAACTATAATGCTACAAGAATAACCTTTTATTTAGGCAAAACAGTGAAGTACTCTCCTTTCTACTGGCTGTGGGAATGTGTTGCCCTGCAAAATCTGACGTCTCTACATACAGGTCCTATAGGGTTGCCACCTTTCCAAATGGCCAAGGTGGGACATGTTCTGTAGAAATGTCAGACTTTCAAGGACAAAACATACCTACAGCCATGCATAGTACAGAATTATACTTATCTGCACAAATAAAAGCTTATTCTAGTAACATTTGAATTGCTTATGCTACTTCACTAAACATATAGAAGTTTCATATATAAAAGAACTGTTTTATGCAACTATTAAAGAAACGTAGAATATAATATTGTCCTGTAATCAGGACATTTGCTATGTCTTGATTATTTTCGCAGGGCACAACTGCCTAAAGAGGGACCTTCCCTCACAAAGTGGGACAGGTGTTAACCCTAAAGTCCCACCTTGGCCAATTGAAAAGGTGGCAAACCTGTAATAGGTATGCGGTAGCATGACTCAGCCGACGGATGTGGCTCCCAAAACCCAATTACTTGTCTGTATTGAAGAGTCTCGGTTCCCATGTATCAGCCAGATGGGAGCAGATTGAATGAGAAACACACAAATAATATGATTAATTCACTGGACAGGCTGCTGATTCCATACAGTTGAACGCCATGCAGTCGCCTAATGGGCAGCCATTTCTGATACTGTAGTCATGTAGTCTGATGTAATAGGCATCACAAGGTAATATTGTGGTCCTCGCTCCCACCCAGGGGTGTGAATGATAGATGCAAGCACCAATGTCGGTGCATTTACAAGTGTGGGAGCGAGCGGGTGTAAGCGTGTTTGGCTACCAGTATGTGAGTATTGCACTGGTAAAGCAATGTAGAGGCTAACTGAGTGTAAGAAGCTGTAACCAGAGGTCATCAGTGCTTAACACCTCAGAAACCAATGCACACCCACTCCCAACTGCTTTAATGTGCCTTACTCCCTCCGTACCCAATGTGCTTGTTCTGTCCTGCAACCAAATAAACATCCTTTGCAAGGGTCGGAACCAGGACCCTGTGCAGATAGCTAATGTGAATTACCAATATGCCATGGCAGATATACAGACAACGGACAGTACCACAAACATATCATACAGTGCAGTCATTCAACAGTATAGGAATGTATCCCATGATGTAGGTTTATATGTGAGTGTTTATGTCCAGCATATAGGTACATACATATATAGAGATATATCAGGAACATACCATGTGGAACAAAGCATTATAAATGAATGAAGGGGGAAACACCAGCGACGCCTGTATTATGTAGTGGTGTTGTTCTATTTGATCTCAAGACTCCCTCAGACAGACATGTGTCATTCATACACGCAAATAGTTGTACATTGGCTGTATACATCACTCTGTGCATGTAATGTACATTAACACAACAGTACCTGTCCAATCATTATGTGTGAACAGTACTCTTGCAAGGTGCTGTGTGCAGCATCATCATCATGATAAAGGTAAATGGGGTAACCATAGAGGGACCGGTAGTGTTGTGTGTACAATGGGGTTGTCCTCATCATGTGTACCTGGACCATGTAGGAGTGATGTGCATACCAAGATCGTGTGCCTGAGGGACAGGGGTGAGGATAACAGGAGTATGTTGTGATGCATATTACAAGGGTTTCATGTGTCCAGTGGGCACGTGTGTAATGGACAGCTATGTATAGGGCAGATGTTGACCTAGGAGCCGATTGGCCTTATGTTTCCATAGGAGAGGTTCGGATGTAGGGGAAGGAGTGTAGGTATGGCCATGGAGAATAGGTAGGATCACAGAAAAGACAGCATACAGGGTTGGTATATGACACATGTGGGGGGGATACGCCCCAGACAGGGATGGGTGTTCAGCATTCACAAGCCCATGGGAACAGTGGGATGGAGGTCCCCAGCCATGGGCAACTGCCACTGCACCTAAACAGCTGCAAAGGAGGCAGTGCTTGGGGGCTGTCCAGGAGGGGAGCATCACCCTGTAAATGCGACACTCCACCCTTGAGTTGGCGTATCTGGCTTCGGAACCCCTTAGTAAGCCACCAACACAACATGTCCAGGACTGCACAACAGCAGACATGTACCTGTCTGGTCCCGCTCCCAGGGGGGACATGCTCTGTCCTCAGTGGTGATACCACCAGAAAGTGGTGCAGAGCCAACAGAGGTTGATGTCTAAGGCTGGGCCCTAGATGTGCTAGTGCCTGGTGCCATGGTCAGCTGAAGTGGGACAGGAGGTTCTGCCCGGACCTCCCAACCCATTCAGCCTATGGTGTTGCAGTTTAAACCCACATATGGCTTAGTGATAGACAACAGCATACAGGATTACCTACGACAGTATGCATAGATAACACCATCAACACAACACAACAGCATACAGGATTACCAACAACAGTATGCATCGATATCACCATCAACCCAACACAACAGATGGTATACATTTGCAGAGGGAGCACAACACATGCATATATACTGCATGCCATCTGTACAATGTGTAGCAGATGTGTGACTGCAGCTATAAACAGTTGCCCATTATTGGCTTGTCACTGGGAACCCCAGACAGTGTCTGTCATACCACTGTCTCATGTGACACATGTCCAGTCAGGGATGCGATGGCAGTAACACATCCCTATCATCATGTACTGTCTGCAATCCTCACACCATGCATCTGCTGTGCATGGATATGTGTTCAGTGTGTAACACAGGAAACAAATGGTTGCACACACTGACCAGTTTACAGATGGCCCTGAAGATGGGGGTCCTTCATGAGCAGAGTACTGTCATGTTTGTATTATAACATGCAGAATAGCCATTACCACACACATGTTAAACAGGCAGTAGTCTCAATGCAGCATAGCTACACTTACATGCTGTAGTCATGTGTGACACATCACCCTCCTGTCTTTAGGCTATTTTCCACTGTGGAAAATGATTGAGGTACATCCAGATATCATCTGTGATGCCATGTCAGAACACCACATCCAGGTACCACTCACAGTGACTGTCATGGCCAAATAACAACATGTTTTCCCTAGATAGTGTACTGTGTTTATCATGCGGATGGCTATGGGAACACCATCACAGCTGTACCACATGCAATCAGCTAGAGGAGGACTGAAATAGGTGCAGAGGCCATCACCTTACCATGTCCATCACTTACAATACACATGCTGCTGCTGTGCAGGTGTACTCCTTCACATCCACCAGAGAGTGTGTGTGGGTGGGACAGGCAAAGTATGCCAGGGAAGGGCTTGGAGACTTAACCATAAGCATCATCTGCCACTCGCCGAACAGTACAGGGATCAAACCCCTGACTACTCATTACTATTACATGTGCATGACGTTAATACATGTGCCACAAAGGCGACATGTTGCTGTGCTGTAAGAACATATATGTGTGTAGGTGAGTGACATCTGCAACAGAGATATAGTAGACATACATTAGGTGTGGCACACATGGCTGTCCACGTGAACGGATGCCATTGTCATCACAACCACACTCTCTAATGGACACGCATTGACACTGTTTGCCAGGGCCACAAGTGGAATGGACACAAGGTAACAAGGAAAAATTTTTGGGCCAGTCTGGGCATTTGACAGAGAGACATTTTGATGAATTTAGAACACCCAGATACAGTAAAGTAGTGGCCAATAATGTAAGAAGGCAAGATAATATAGATGATTTATACACTTCACAAGATTTTGAGGGGGAGGATTTTCCAGAAGTCAGACGCTCCAAGAGACTGGCACAGTTTTATTCAGAAAAGGGGGAATACAACAGACACTATTATCCACACAAGAGGCATTATTAACTGAAGGTAATAGTTTCAATGCATCTATTGTACTTTTAGATAATATAGTACATCAGAAGGATGGATTTACTATATACAATTATTCAGACAAACTCATTGTGGATGATTATTTTAAATTATTTTCCAAGGGAGTCAAATTTATTCCTTCTAACCCTGGAAATTTAGTTGAGAATATTACTTCTTTAAAGTTTTATACTAGAAAACTAAATTTGGAAATCAATTTAGGGTGTCATGACAAAACTATGGATGCAGGTTCTCCGAATTTAGTTTTACCAAAGAAAAAAAGTACATACAACCCCATTTTACATCCCTTGGTGGAAACCTATGAGAAGTTGGTTATGTAAGATATCTACAATATTTATAAAAACAACAACAAAAGAGATTATTATGGAAATTTGACCAAGGGTGAATATGAATTATTAAAAAATTTAAGAATGGATAAGAGTATACGGGTTATGATTCCAGACAAGGGGGGTGGAGTTGCTATATTTCGTAGTAATGATTATTCTGATGAAATGTCAAAGATATTATTTGATAACAATACCTATACAGGAATTTCAAAAAATCATATCAATATAGCATATTCGAGAATAGATTCTTATTTAGAAGAATATTTGTTAGATGGAAGGATAGATCAGGACACTTATGAATTCCTCTATAGGAAAGATCCCCTGGTTCCGGTCTTTTTTGGTATCCCTAAGATACACAAATGTATTGACAAACCACCTTTTAGGCCTATAGTGGTGGCCAGGGAATCTAAAATACATCCAATACAGTATTTCTAGATACCTGTGTGCAACATGTTACAAAAAAAGTTTCACACTTGTTAAAAGATTCTTGGGAATTTTTGAAAAATATCAAAGAGGCTTTTTTTAGTGAGGAAGTGTTCTTTCTTACAATTGATATTAAAGACCTTTTTACTTGTATTCCCAAAATGGAAGGTTTAACATTTTTTGAAGAGGTATTATTTTTATACTCTGAGCTTGAGAATGACAAGATTAAATTAATTTGTGAATTTATGAGTATTGTCTTGGAGAATAATTTCCTTTGGTTCGAAGGAGAATACTATCAACAAATCAAAGGGGTCCCTATGGGAGCAGCATGCTCTCCTGTTTATGCCAATCTTGTTTTATTGGGTTGGGAAGATAAATATGTTATTGGTGGTCCATATTGGGGTAATATTAAATTGTATTTACGTTATCTGGACGATATTTTCATTTTATGGTCCGGTGAAGAAGAAGAAATTACTAAATTTATGGAATATTTAAATTCCACAACCCAATTTCTTGAGTTTACATTTCAATACAACAAAGACACTATCAATTTCTTGGATACTACTATTTTAAAAGACAAAGGGGTATTTAAATCTTTAGTATATAGAAAGAAGACCTTTTGCAATGCTTATTTGCATTTTGACAGTGAACACCCTTTGGGACAAAAAGTTAGTATAGTTAAAGGACAAGCAATAAGAATTGCTAGGATGACCTCACACAAGGAGGATTTAGCTAAAGAGTTTAACAATATTTTTCAAATGTTTTTGGAAAGAGGTTATCCAAGAGATTTTGTAGGAAATATTCTTCATGATATTTATACACAATGGGGTGTTCGATACAAACCTTTATTAGGATCTAGTTTACAGGAAGAAATACAGAACAACAAAGTTACTGGTTTTAACAAATTTACCAAGGCCTGTGTTTTACAATACAATAGTAATATTGATTTGGTCCAGGAAGCCTTTGTAAAAAATTGGAATATTTTCAGGACTAAAAAAGATATTTTAGAAAAAGTAGGACACAGACCTCGATTTATATACAAGGTGGGTTACAATATTAAACAATTATTAGAGAATAAAATAGAAAATTTTAGGGAGGTCGATAAAGGTACAAGGCCGTGTGGTAGGTGTTCATATTGTACATACATAATGAAGGAACCACATGTTGTGTTAAACAATAGTGTTAGGAGTAAAGTTTTCTTTAAGAAGGGTAACTGCAACACTAGGGGGGTAGTCTATTTGGCTTGGTGCATTACTAGTGGACATTTCTATGTGGGCAAAACTGAACGTATGCTCAAACATAGAATTTACGAACACCTAAATGACATAAAAAACAGGAAAACCACCAATGCCTTATATAGACATTCCTTGTGTTGTGACAATTTTGAAAAATACATGTTCGGAATTTTAGAAATAGTACATATTAATCCCAGAGGGGGGGACTGGAAAAACATTTTAAAGAAAAAAGAGAGCCAGTGGCAACTTAGACTGGCAGCTATGTTTATGCCAGGTCTCAACAACTATGTTTCCCTGGCACCTATGTTGCATGAAAAAGCTAACATTATATAGTTGCAACAACAAAAATCTTTAAATACAATAAGGTTTTTTATATCTATTACATTCAAAAGTAGTTTATTAAGTTGTTTTTTGTTGGTTTTACATAATTGTTTCATGTTATAGCACTGTGTTTGTTTATTTAAAAAAATATTTTTGTGTGTGTTACTATCTTTTTAAGTTGACAAATTGATCAAATGTGATGTCACAAGACTTTTAGTATTTAAATGTTAATTGAATTAAGTTCAGGTTTCATTTCTGATGAAGTCTCTTAGGAGATGAAAGCGCTAAAATGGTTCATTAAATCAAATGATATTAAATTTGGCTATTTTGTACAGTTTTCGTACTCCATTTCTGTCCATTCAGTGTCCGGTTCATTTTGGTTATGGCCAAATAACAACATGTTTTCCCTAGATACTCATTACTATTACATGTGCATGACGTTAATACATGTGCCACAAAGGCGACATGTTGCTGTGCTGTAAGAACATATATGTGTGTAGGTGAGTGACATCTGAAACAGAGATATAGTAGACATACATTAGGTGTGGCACACATGGCTGTCCACTTGAACGGATGCCATTGTCATCACAACCACACTCTCTAATGGACACGCATTGACACTCTTTGCCAGGGCCATAAGTACACAGCCTAACTACTTAGTTTGCCACACTGCAGTAATGCACAGGACTACATGCACCAAAGGGGGTATCTGGAGGTTCTATGGGCTAGGGCATGTGAAAGTGCTTAACATCGGTTGGTATGCCAACAAGGGTTATACTGGGAGTGACTATGGTTGGGAGCATCACAACCCACATGCAGACACAAGGTGCCAGTAATGGCATGCAGGTATGCATTGCTTCATGGGTGTGTAGTGGTTGGCTGTGCAAGATGGCTGTAGAAGGCTGGGTGAGGGGTAATCCTTGGCATTGCGTCACCTGACAATGTTATGCAGTGCAGGGGTGTAGTGTCTGTAATATCCCACACAGATGGGTACTGCATTATCTGGCCTGACATCCTGGTTACCAATGTGTATGGCCATAGCTTTGCAATGCATGCCATGTCTGTGTTTGATAGTCCTGCACATGGACATTGCCTGGGATGTGCATGTCCCACAATTCTGTACAGTGACATGTGTACACAGCCTGTTATCCCCCGATATGCCAATACTGGCCTGGTGTGGTGAAACCTGCTTATAGTGAGCAGGTCGACCCTGCTCCTGCATTGATAGTATGATACAGGTATTCCGTGGTGTCAGTGGCATGGGTCCATACAGGGCACATGTGTACAGCATTGTCTGGCCTCTGTGGATCACATTTGATGGCACCACATATGTTGCAGGCATCCAGTGTGGAACATAGTGAAGGCACAATGTCCGCATATATGCGCCTATTGTACCACTGTACAGGGTGCCATGCCCTCTGCAGGCCACTACATTCACACCATGCCTACCATCTGTCATCAATATGCATGGTACTAGCAGCATAGTGGGATATCCTAGGCAAGTTTGTTTGTGCATGGCACATGGGTGCGGGACATATACCGGGTACTAGTAGGGCTGCATACTTTGTTCACCAGGCCTTTTGCCAGATGTATAGGTATGGCTTGCCAACACAGTCCCGTGGCTGACTGACTGACAGCTGTACTCTTTGTGAGGTGGCCAATGTGTTATAAGACAGACACCATATAGGAAAACTACAAAATCTGCTCCCAAACATGTCCAATGGTAAGACAATCATGGCCACCTCTACACAGGCTCTGACAGACAAACACACACTTGCCATGTCCTGTATACAAACCCCTACCTACTGTATCACACTGCAGCAATACGCTTTTAGGACACGTGCTATGGCGAATACTGGGTTGCAGCACACCTACAGGTATATACCTAGGTGGGTGACAACAGTAGGAATGACAAAGGTGGTCATGCGATTTGTACAGAGAGTGCATACTCTACAAAGCACTGTACTTGTCAAACGCAGGCAGACGCACACACACTTGGCATGTCTGGGATTAGAACACCAATCTAACTACATTATTACACTATAGCATTATGCAGTTACAGAACGCGCTACCGAGATTACTGAGACACAGCACTCCCAGAGGTGTATTTATAGATGGGTGACATCATCAGCCTTGCCAAAGGTGGGTATAAGAAATGTATGGAGTGTGAGCAGTCTAAAAGCATTACTCAGTCCACAGGCAGATGGGGACAAACACACACACACACACACACACACACACACACACACACACACACACACACACACACACACATGACAAGTCTGGGATTAGAATACCGACCTAACTACATTATTACACTATAGAATTATGCAGTTACAGAACACGCTACCGAGATTATTGGGACACAGCACTCCCAGAGGTGTATTTGTAGATGGGTGACATCATCAGCCTTGCCAAAGGTGGGTATAAGAAATGTATGGCGTGTGCGCAGTCTAAAAGCATTACTCATTCCTCAGGCAGATGGGGACAAACACACACACACATGGCAAGTCTGGGATTAGAACACTGACCTAACTACATTATTACACTACAGCATTATGCAGTTACAGAATGCACTACTGAGATTACTGGGACACAGAACTCCCAGAGGTGTATTTGTAGATGGGTGACATCATCAGCCTTGCCAAAGGTGGGTATAAGAAATGTATGGAGTGTGAGCAGTCTAAAAGCATTACTCAGTCCTCAGGCAGACGGGGACAAACACACACCACACACACACACACACACACACACACACACACACACACACACACACACACACACACACACACACACACAGCAAGTCTGAGATTAGAACACTGACCTAACTACATTATTACACGACAGCATTATGCAGTTACAGAACGCGCTACCGAGATTACTGGGACACAGCACTCCTAGAGGTGTATTTGTAGATGGGTGACATCATCAGCCTTGCCAAAGGTAGGTATAAGAAATGTATGGAGTGTGAGCAGTCTAAAGACATTACTCAGTCCTCTGGCAAACAGGAACAAACACACACACACACACACACACACACACACACACACGCACACACGCACACCCACACACCCACACACACACGTGGTGGGAACGGAATACCTGCCTATTTACAGATCACTATTACAATACTACATAGTTATGAGTCGTGCCACACAGACTACACATTTCAAAGCTGTCATTATGACCTTCTAGGAATGTGGACATCAACAGGGATGCTGGCAGTTAAGATGTACATACCTGTGAACCTGTGTTTTTAAAATAGGAATCCATCCTGACCTGGAGTATGCCCATCTGTTGAATGGATGACTACTATCACTATACAGGGTTACAATTGCCATGCCCATACACAGAGGCACATAACCAACACAAGGTGTCACTGGGCATGCTCACACACTTAGTAGAACAGGGCTATTTGGAATGCACTATGTGTCCATCTATACAAGGTTATACTAGGCATGCTCATACACTTAGTAGCACAGGGCTGTCTGGGATGCACTCTGATTCTAAACACAGAAGGCCACAGTGGCCATGCTATTACAGGTAGATGTAAAGAACACATTGTAATGGGCTCTGGTGTTAGTAGTTGTCATTGTTAGCAGGAACGCTGCTCTACATATATCCGACATCGGTCTTTTACACAACTTCTGCTGCTGTCCATCACCTTAGATGTACCATCCTATACCAAGCACAATATCACCACTCGCAGTGATGTCTTGCTAGTAGTGGAAACTGCTTGACCAACACAATGAGCCTTGCTAGAGGTGGCAACTGCTTGACCAACACAATGAGCCAATGTCCTGCTTTAAGTACGAGGCTGTCCAGTGTTTGTCATTCTGGGATGACATGACTGACAGTAGACAGGCCTTTGACATATATCACATGCATCCATGATTCAAGGGAGTGGGGATAATACCCAAGTTGCATCCGCCCATACAGTGCCATTCCAAGGCAAATGCCCTAAACACAGGATAGCACCCTGACACCTAGAGGACATCTGCTTTGTATGCTTATGCTAACCAGTGCTAGATGTGTAGTATCCATAATCACAGCTGCTCACTGTAGATCCAACAATGGGTAGTACTGACATTTGTGCAGTGAGGAACACCTGGCTGATGGCTCTGTAGTGCACAATAGCACTACGACCATATACCTCAGAACCAGACATGTGAGCCGTAACACAGGTATGGACCTCTCCAGGTGGTGGTGTCCCCACATACATAGAGGCCACTCTCATGTACTGACCGGTACCCCATGAAAGGCATCACAGATGACTCATGTGCAGGACACAGTGTCACATGCTGCATTCTAGGATGTAAACCTCAGACACCACCAACACACATCCATACATGTTGTAGGACATATAAGAGTACACCACCATGTGACCCTTGACCAGTGGACTATACCAAGCTCTACATCAACTGTAGAGAGTACCCATGTACTAACACAGTTGCATCATGTGTTATGCAATGCAATGATACCACTGTCTGTAACCAGGTCAGCTGTACACATACCAGGGACCCTCGGTTATTTACAGCATTAGCAGATGACTGTTGCTGTACACCAGTACGACCCTCATGTTTGGATATGACATACATGTACCTGCCCTGGGTATGTACATGCCACACACACACACACACACACACACACACACACACACACACACACAAAACATAAATGTAAATAGCGTAGCTGTTGTTGTCTTTTGTGCAAACAGGTGGCTACAGCCATTACACACATGCACATGGAATGTAGGTCCATGGCTGCTGAATGCTAACAGTACATAAGGTGTGATATCAGTGTTGACAGAGGTAACATTCCATCTGTACAGGTCACCCATTACACCTATCATATCATACAACAGTCCATGTGTCATGTATGTCATTACACATGTCCACCAATTACAATGCCTACAAACATGCCCAAATGACAGGATTGTAGGACCTACACACATGTACATGTAGTGGTGTGCATTCAGATACAATGTGTGTGCAGTTGCTGATGTATGCAGGTGACATGTATCCTAGCACATCATGCAGTTGCAATGCAGCCTCAACATCGCCAACTGTATATTGTGATATGCTGAATGTATGGAAAGATTTACCTCAGGTATGGACAGATGTGTGGAAATAACTAAGTGGTGGGGCATCTTTGCAGATGGATGTTTACTGAGGACAGCTCACAGGTGTGTCACAAGCGGTCCTACAATAACCTGTGTAACCGGTAAGCAATGGTTTTGTTCATTGAAGGACATAACACACAACTTAGACAGCGGTCAGGGTGACACCGAAGGTAAATCACTTGACACCTGTTAACAGTTAAGACGTCCTGTGTGCATATATCAGTGCTGTTGCCAAAGGAAGTGTTAGTACACTTTGTAATACTTGCAATACTGCTGTAAGTCTGTCATACATATCATGAGCTAGGCAGGTCTTTGATTCACAGTACTGGCATGTGTGGTTGCGTGTGTGTCCATATATGTCACGTAGGGTGGGGAATACATCTCAATTGTTACTCACTAACTTGTACACTAGTGTACACATCTGTACAGACTGCAATGTAGAAATCAGGACATAGGCAGGGGCGTGTATCTCACACATGTGAGGTATCTGTATGTGCATGATATAGGTGAATTCAATACTGAATGCCACAGTGTGTGTATGTGTGTGTGTGTGTGTATGTATGGCTGTCTGGTCCCTGGAGTGAGGATGTATGTTACCATACTGAACTGATAGGACCCCTCCCCCCATCCAGGCGATGCAATCTACTATCCGTGTTGATGTCCCCGATCTTAGGCCATACTGACTACCTGTACATGTGTATTCTCTGTGGCGCATCATGTAGGTGCACAGTACTGTAATGATGATTTGCACATAGGCAGGGGTCCTGACCTCAACAGTAGCAACTGTGTGTGAGTGTGTGCTACTGTGTCGGTGAATCCGTGAGTGTGTGGGTGTGTTACTGTGTCACTGAATACATGTGTGTCAATACCTGAGTGTGTGGGTGCAGTTGTGTGTTGACATCCTGTCATGGGAACGTGTATTACTGCTTCCCAATGAGGCATCACACTTCCCACTGGCCTCTACCCTTGTAATCAGCTAGACCGCTCTCTTACCTCACCACTCCATGTAACTGTACCTGTGATGTCACCCAGTATGGATGTCATGTCTGTAGCCACAGTAGCTTAATACACAGCTATCATGCTCTTGGATCAGTAGACATGTTTGGAACGTGGGACATTCTCACTGTTATGTGGCAGCTACATGGTGAATGCTGGTATATTCATACATACCTGTGAGTAGTCCACATTGACATATGGGACACTAACTGCAAACACTGACATCCACCGGCACGTGCAATTAGACCTGAAGGAGGACAGCAGAACATCATGACCAACATGCAGTTACTGTTGTTACACAAGACACATACTGTTAACTGTACGAAATGCATTGTTCACCTGTAGTACATGGTATGTCTGCTGCCTGTCAACAGTACTCAACAACTGTAAACTACACTTATCTTCCTAGTCTGTTCACCCTGTGCATCAGACCATATGAGCATGTCCCTGCACTGATGGTGTGGATGTCAGGGATGCAGCACAGGAATCATCATATGCACAGGGTGATAATGTTTGCCAGAGGCCTAGGCTGCACCATTGCATGGGCACTACCAGGCAGAGGTGCAGATTGGGTACTGTCTGATGACACTTGTCCACTGGAAACGTGTCCCTGTTGGGACCATCCCGGGCCATGTGCACGTGGCCTGCTGTGTCGTGGTGTGGACAGCACAGCACCAGATGCACTGCTGCTGCTACCGCCACTATGGGAGCGGACATGTGAGGTAGCTCATACACGTAGACCTGAAACAGGTGATGTAGCAGGCCTATGTCCATGTGCCCGATGCCTCACTCCTACCAGATGTTCCAACACAGACAGCTCATGCTCGCGGATTGTCATGCTATGGTCAAGGACTCCAACCATGTCACCCAACCATCTATCCAAAGCTTCAGCAATTTGCTGTTGAGCATTTACCATTGCCTGGATGTTGTTGTTTAAGGAACAGACAGCAGTCCTCTGAAGCCTCTGATCTTCTCTGTTGTGCCGTTCAGCATGTGCCTGTACCTTCATTACAGCCTGAAACATGCATCTGGTGACACCAGCTGCTGCGCTCTGTCTTGCAGGAGCATGTTGGCAAGAGGTCCTCCTATGAGCAGCACTGGCCATGTGCCTGTGTGAGGCACCACCAGTCAGTTGGCTGACACCATGGTGTGCAGGCACACCTTCCATAGCCCCCACACTTTCCTGTTCCAAGCTACCACACGCCAACTGTCCTTTCTCTATGGCCACTGGTGATGAGGTATGTGCAGGCATGGGATCTGTGTGCAGGGATGAGGGGGATATAGCTGGAATGGCAACCAATGGCACAGTTTCAGCCCCTGACAACCCTGCCTGTGCCTCAATCATATGTTCATCATCACTGCTAGAGTCTGTGGGGACACTAACATCAGATGGACCGCAGGAGGGCAATGTACCTACATCACCTGTAAGGGCAGACAAACACTGTACATTACAATCTATACAACAGATACACACACACACACACACACACACACACACACACACACACACACACACACACGTGTATGTGATATGACAGAAGGCACGCAACATGCATATGATACGGCAGACGGCATGCAGCGCAGACAATAATAGTGGTAGCTATCATACATCCCTGGGTTGCACACAACAGCATGCATGTGTCATAGCAGATGGCATGCAAATTACACAATCATAGTAGTAGTTAGCATACATCCCTGTGTTACACCATGTAGACCAACACAGGTTAACAGTACACCTGCCTGATGTGTGGCATATGACCTTGACAGTCACATGTAGTATGACATGTGATCTGCTGACGTGTGCAATGACATGCATACATGTTTAACACAATGGTGTCCTGTCAAATATACAGTGGGGTAATGGTGTCTCAATGCAGTGTTGTCTGTCCGCCCTACAGATACACTGCACAATTAGCTGATGTGCATGTCCATTGCAGGGAATCATGAGGCGTCTCTATTGCTATACACTGTGAGTTACAGACACAGTTCATAGCCATGACTGTGTTCAGATACAATACATATATACTGTGGAATGTGACCCACGTCACTGAGGTGTATACACACTAAACCATGATGTGGAATATGTGACACAGGTCACTGAAGGGTATACGGATGACACCCCTGCACATCTGCAACCATATTGCTGCTGCCTGGCAACTATGGCCAGACATGGCGAACACGTCAGTACACCATGTCCCACATGACATCTGTGTACCACACACACACACACACACACACACACACACACACACACACACACACACACACAAGGCATTGATGTCTGACACTAGCAAGGGGAATGTACTGTATCTGTGGGCTGATGTGGATTCTGTACAGGTGACTGCTGTCATGTTGTGACACCCTCAAGATGTTCAACACATCTTATGTGGTGGATTGATGTCACGCCTACACAAGATGTGCACAGACCTGTAGGATGTCTAGTGTTCCACGTCTACAATATAACCATTACACAAAGGCCATAGTTGGACAACAGGGTGTACACACAAGCACATCACGTCTACTGTGTGTGTTACTTCATGTCTCTGGCCATCCTCCATGGCCATGTGTGTGCATGTGTTGAATCAAATCTTTCCTGACACCAGAAGCCAGAACCACAATAGCTAGAACCCACTTAATCTCTACCCTATTATATGCTTCCCCCATATACACCAATCTTTCTAAGCATAATCTTAACAAACTAGCTATATCATATAACAATATTGCCAGATTTTCTACAAACTCTCCATACAGGACTCATCACTGTCTGAATCTTAAACAACCAGGCTGGCTTGAATTACCTCACCTAATACAATTTAACCAACTTACAATTGCCCACAAAGCCCTATACCATCCCGACAACACTCCAGTGCTGTCTACCCTCATAAGACCATACAATAACCTGAGCAATCTACGCTCCTCTAATAGAATGCTGATTCATACTTCCTTATCAAATAACTTAGCAGGAGACACCATATTCTCTAATTCAGTTGGCAAAATATGGAATCTCCTACCACAAGACCTTACAACCCTAACCTCACTCCCACTATTTAAAACTAACCTAAAACTTTTCCTCTCTAACCACTGGCTATGCTCTTGCAACAACCCTGACTAAACATTTTTTTCTCTATTTATTTGATTTTTAAACTAACCTTTTTTTCTTAATTCCTAACTCTGTCACTCCTGAGTACTACTCACCTTGCTTGATTGTACTAGTCACTTTTTTATACAGTCATTTTTCTAAATTTTACTTCATCTGAAGCTGTAATACTCTATCTAAGTGCCTTTCTCAAATATTTCTCCTTTTTTAGTCTTTTTTTAAACTATTTTCAAATTTTATATTAGATGTTTCTGTATGTTTACAGTGTGTTTATTATTATTTAGTATGACGTTACTGGAGCTTTTCTCCCCGGGCCTCCACTGAAAATGGACATGTATCCAGTTGGACTAGCCCAGTCAACAAATGTAAAATAAAAATAAATAAAAATAAAGTTATTGTGACAAGCGTCTATTTCACATGTCTGTGTTGTCCCATATGACATACACCCATAGATGTCATATGCTCCACTGACGACAGGGTTATGCAGACAAAGGATGGTCTGTGGGATATGTTTTCAGGTTAGTTAGGCAGTGTTGCAGCCAGGCCACTAGATGTCATGGCCATGTCAAGATAGCACATCATGTTGTGTGACATTCATAGCAGGGCTATGATCCACACCAGTGAATCCTGTGGGCTGGCCATACTCCAGCCCACGGTGTAGTACTGTTTGTATTCCTCACATGTGTAGTTCTGATCTGTAGTACATGTCCCTACAGTGAACAGCACCCCCACCATTGTATGCACAGCTGTCCACATATCTGGCAATGACAGTTTGTGAGAATTCATGTCGGTGATTCACATAGTGTTGCACATGGGTAGGCATTTTGATGCATTGCAGGTCCGACCTGTATATTGTGACAGGACCATACATTATGTGTACATGTGGTAAATGGCCACATGGCAGATAGATCTGTACATTACGATGCCTGATAAATAATAACAGTCTCACCTGCAATGGGCTGCTGTTGCAGCGGAATGCCAGAGGTACCTAAATAGGAGTAAAACAGCAGTATGAGCATTATCCACACCTGTATGATGGCTACAGGGTGCATTGTGCATGTTAACACATACACCAGTACATTAGACTATACTATGGTGTATGCACATGTGTGCATACACAGAGTAGCATACTATAGTATGCCTTGCATATGATGTTACATTACATATTGTACAGTGACACATGCAACTATATGAAATATAGTTGTTATAGGTGCAGTACTGACTTATCAGGCAACTCCAGGCTCAGTGGTTGAGAGACACCCACCTCCACAATATTGGCTAAGGCTTGTGGATGTTGTTCTGCAGGTGTCCCCAGGTTGGCCAGTAGCTCCTTGGTACATGTGAGTGGGGGCTGGGTTGGTGGTCCACCACCTGTTGCACCTTGTTCCCTGGTGATTGCATTTGCATGCTGTTTCACCCATCTAATGAGGTCTTTACAGTGTCTGTGCACCTGCTGGTATGTGCGGTTGTGGCCACCCACATCATTAACCCTCCTGCAAAGTTCCATCCACAGGGCATCCCACTGCTGTGCATCCTGTGGCACATGGCTGAACAGGATATCATGATTGTCATGTAGGTATGGGATGAGGGCCTCATCCTCCAAGCGGGTATAAGGGGGTAGCCTTGCATGCGGCATACCTAGAAGACATAATGATGGAGACAGGTCACAGCAACTCACAGAGACATACAGAGCTACATTAAACAGTTGTATTTGCAAATCTACATGACACTGACACCACTGACATGTTTGTGTCACACACATGTGACACTCAATGGTGAGTGGATATTATCACCATATATGTGTGTGTGTGTCACCTGATTACATTGCTCATACTCCATGTGGATGCTGTCTTGATGTGGGCATGTCTGTTTGCCTGTACTGGTGTTCCCACCTATCAGCACATGGCTGGATGTGTCCACATTAATGCAGTCAACCTTGATAATGTGTATATGTCACATATAAAGAATTACACTGCCTTAACAGACATGACCTGTGACCCTGCAGACTTGCTCATGTAAGGTTTTACATGTTATGTGTTTTGCATATACATCTACATGGCACTGTACAGCAATTAAACATCCTGCCATGTATCACCTGTGTTGCACATGTGATACACATGGGACACTGGCTAGCCAGATGGTATTTGCAGGGATGGATATCATCTATTGCATGTACAGTCAAAGTCAACTAGTAGGCTATATGCCATGGGCCATGTATGAATCTAGGATGAAAGGTTACCTGGCTGTAGCCGACAGGCAGGTCTCTGGGGCCAGGTGGAGCAGTGCCACATTACTGATCCACAGGGTTAATGATACATTTACCATGCGGTCATCACACCATGTCTGAGAGGGGAGCGATGTGCAGCTTTGCTGGACAGGAATGCATAGTATGGCAGGACTATGTAAAGTGTATGGGACAAGGATCTGTTCAGCATGTGGTGATCCTAGTACTAGGAAGGTGGTGGATGTCCATGAAGTGTGTGTTTGAGATCAGGATGTGTATGTGTAGCATGTCCAACATCACTGGGTTGGACATGGATTTATTCAGGGTATGCATCATGCTACATAGTGGAGATGGGGAATGGGAAGGCTGATGTAGGCCATCTGCACATGGCCAATACCCCTTAAAGGAAATATGTGTTCTGATATGGGTCACTTGAGTGTTGTGTATGGCTAGACAATGATCTCTATATTCATGGATGGCATCCTGTCATGATTAGGGTTGCCACATATGACTACCTGTCAGGTGTGGTGACATAGCTATCACAGGAAAGGCAACTGCCCAGCTGCATCCCTTACACACAGTGTCCATTATGTTGACTGCTGCCTAGGTGGTAGTTCATGGGTACAGGGTTATTAACATAGGGGTGACAATGCAATATGTAGCTGTCAGATTGTGGCCATATGTCACACACACCTCACCCACAAAGCCCCTTCTGTATGTTGTCCACAACACTCTTGAGTCTGCTATTGCTCCTAGGTCATAGTCATTTGCATACTTCAATAGGCAGATGCCTTCTGTTTGTCTGTGTGGTATGGACTACAATGAGGGGGAATACAATTGATTAACCCTGTCATACTGTAGCTGGCACTAGTGTGTTGAGCATGTATTATTCAGGCACCTTCTGTAGTGTTGGTTCTGCCAGCAGTCCCGTTGCAAAACACTCCTGTGACATAGGAATGTACTTCCAGTATACCGAGTGTAGGTGGAACACAGTATGGGTGATGATGTCCTGTGACCTGGCAAGGTTATGATATGCAGTGTGAAATCAACCTTACTGTCATCTACATCTGTACTACTGACATCAAATAATTTGATCAAGGTTCATGGCCTTTTAGACCAGACTCATCAGGGTAGTAGTAGTGCAGTACTTCCCATTATCAGTGGTGTCTCCCCCTATTTTGGGTTGTGATACCTGTTGGTATGCACCATTTAGTGTGTACACAGCCTAACATGGATCTATGTTTTACATGATGTGTACATGGAGAGCAACTTGTTTTTCCATATGTGTATGATACAACCTGTGATATGGACAGGTCCCATGCAGCCTGAGTGCAGCTTGTACCTGCATAGTTGTGGGTACAGGGGCTCTGTGGTGTACATGGATATATGACTGTGTACCTGTTGGGGGGCAGTGTGTTTATGTGATCTAAGACCCTATCTGGATTGCTTATTCATGCTCAGCACTTGTTCAGAACTTGTAAGCACTACGTAAGCTACAAATTACTATAGCACTCAATCTTCCTCATTACCTAGAGGTAAACAAGTTTTGTACATACTTTTCTCACTTGCTTAGAGTAAAATAGCTCTTGTATTCACTTTCCTCACTTATCTAGGGGAAATTAGTTTTATATTCAGGCATGTCCAAGGGTCAGCTGCCAGTGTTCTTTCTTGTCTAGCTGATGAATCTGGACATCTTGAGGCAAAGTAGACATTGCCTCATGTACACAGACAAACCTCTCTGCCTACCACCCAACACTACAACCTGTGAGAGATGCACTTATCTAGCCAAACTGGAGGAAAAGCTCTCTCCAACCAAGCCTGACCCTGACAGTCATGTGGAGAAGGTAAACATTCGCACCAGACCGCACTCATCACATAGTCTCACTGAATCTACCCCACCATTAACTGAGAAAACTACTTTTGCACCAACTCATTAGCTCAACGTTTTCTGGAATTCATAAACACCAATGCCCTGGGTCAACATATCCACACACGCACCAGGGGCAACAATATCCTAGACTTAGGCATTGCCAACATGAGTGACTGGTGTTCCCCCTCTCACCCCCTAAAGGGCCCATATCTACACAGGAAGAGTGCAGAGTCCCTGTACTCACAACTACGCAGGTAAAAGCTGCACACTCTAAAGCCAATATCACAGCATCCATGGGACTGGACAACATTCCAGGCTGCGTTTTACACGAACTTCAGAACATACTGGCTCCCCACCTATGCACCATGTTCAATAATTGCCTTGCATTGGGCTTTGTGCCCCCTGAATGGTGCACAGCAACAGTTATCCCACTCCACAAAGGTGGCACCACAACGGACCACTGGACCTATTGCCCTACAGACCTGACTAGCCTGATCTGCAAGGCTATGGAGCACATCATCATGGATCTCAGTCACAGAGACATTGGGTACCTCCAAATCTTTGACCCCTCCCAGTTTGGCTATGTTAAGGGCAGACCTTGCCTCTTAAACCTGGTGGACTTCTTAGAGACAGTTACCAAGGCATTAGATGAGGGTAAGGAGGTTCACACAGCCTACCTAGATCTCTCAAAGGCTTTCAACATCATTCCTCATTCTGGTATTATCAACATACCCATCCGCCTGAACATTAACCCCTACGTCATGTGATGGTTTGCAAAGTGGCTCATGGACAGAACCCACACAGTGGGAGTTGCATACCCTAGGTCCGACTGTATACCAGTTACAAGTGGCGTCCCCCAGGGCTCAGTCCTAGGACCCCTCATGTTTGGTATATAATTCTCTGACATACAGGCAAGCACAGGAGGGCTTTGGCTGAAAAGGTTTGCAGACAACTACAAACTAGGGGACATAATTGTTTCCCCAGATGTTACAGACACCCTCCGGAAGGGTCACACTGAGATGGATACCTGGTGTCAATATCATGGCCTCAAGCTGAATGCCAAAAAGTGCATAGTCATCCCCTTTGGATATAACTAATTACCCGCGGACTACCACATAGGTGCTAGTCCCCTGCATACAGAAAAGGTAATAAGTGATCTGGGAACCCCAGTAGATAGCAATCTTTCCTTTGATACCCATAATGACAATGTGGTTAGAATATCCTTCTATGTGCCCCCCCCTAATCTCTAATGGGTTCGCATCCCGAACAAAGGAGGCCATTGTGCCTCTCTACTCATGACTTATTAGACCCATTAAAGAATACAACACCCCATTTGGGATGTACCTTACAAGACAACTGCAACAGCTTGGAAGACCACAACAGTACCACACCAAGAGGATTACTGACCTCAAACAGATGACCTATGCAGCCCAACCAAAGAAACTCCAGCTGTACTCGGTTGCATACCGCATACTCACAGGTGATCTCTGCTTGACATACAAGGCCCATGTCCAACCCAGTATTGCTGGATATGCTCCACCTAAACAGAGGCCTCTGAGAGCCACATGCTCTAGGGATATACACCTAACCACAACGATGACTAGGACGTGCTGGACAGATAGATTCCTGACCCGGAGACTCCCCATGCTTTGGAACATGATTCCAGTGTACATCAGGCAGGGCTCCTCACTAGCACTCTTCAAGGGAAACCTTGACGTGTGGATGGGAGACAGACATGTACCCCGAGGATCACTGCAGTGGCTCTGCTGGACAGAGGCACAGGTAACTAATTTGTTCTGCCATTCAGAGGCACAGGGAACTAACCTATGGGGGTTGCGAAAGCCAATATACTCTAGCTAGGCTTATAAATACCCTTGGTAAGACAGCCTAGCACCTACCTTTACACTTATTACATGTCTTATGTGCATGGATAGTTAACTAGCTCTTCCATTTTACTTTGCTATCATGCTGATAAACTGTCGGGTGACTACAAGTCATATATATCCTGTTATTGTGTATTGTAAATGCCAATAGACATAACTAATGTTTGCCTAACATAACAGTAATGCTATGTAACTTGTAATACATATCTGCCTACAATACTGTACATTACACAGTTATTGGCACGATATCCCACAATGCAAATCATAATTGCACAGTGGGCCAACCTTCGACATGTTATTCTCAGTAATACACCCATACATATGGCTACTGTTACAATATATCAACATATACTATCCCCTGTTATAGCACATACTTGTTGGACCCGCCCTGCCACTGACAGCGGCTGGTGAGGAATATTTGTGTTCAAAGCCCTTATATAGCATCCCTTGTGGTGTATGCGGTGTTTGCCTTGTGACCTACAGTAGTGCACACATAAGTACTACAAGCTTTACTATGCTCACCAATACATCACTACAAGATAACTGTTTCCACTATATGGATTGCGTGCACTTTAAATATTCCAGAACAGGTACTAAATACACAGACATACTGAGTGTTCTACATACCTTATTATTAACCTGAGGTGTCGTTGACTGTTGATTCAATCATTTTCAGTTTGTTTTTCAATCTTCTTTGTAACGTTCTGCTGATATATATGGATGGTTTGAATGTGTGATAAACCATCCTTTTCTAGTTAAATATCGGTAACATGTGCTATCCTGACCACCAATTGGTGTTCCAAAGTAGTTAATTAGATGCACATCAGCTGTGCAGCTACTCCATTAGCCGATACCATGGCAACAGTGGTGTATAACTGAGTACTCCACTTGGGCATTGTCTGTTTGCCTTACTTTCGAGGAAGACAGCCTGGATGTGTTGTTTGTGATGTATTTCAACATCTATATGGAGACAGACAGAGATATATTAGCTTCATGACTCCCATGGATTGTGTGTAATGGCTAGACGATGTTGTTCTACATGTGAGTACAGCTGTTATATTTCAGAACATTGCTACTTATGCAGGGTTTGTTTGTACCTGATACTTCTGCAGATGTTTCAGTCTGGCAAGGATGTTTGGGCAGCTCAAGGCTGTGTGGCTATGCATGAACTGTTATGTGGTTTACAGTGTGCTCACCAGACATCCTTGATTTGGTGTACATGTGTACCATACTGTGCTGTTAATCAGTAATTGGTAACACTTCCCGGTGTACACACAACCCTCTGAAATGGGATTAGTGCAAGTAAACCCTGTAACATCAGCAGCTGTTCCATTGTATAACAGCAACTATTTCACATAGGGCCATGTTAGTGTGTCTCTGACAAGGTATGTTAAGGCTTCTGCAGATGTCATACAGTGAGTGAATGATTTGTGATGTTATTACAGTTTGTATTGTAATTTGTTTGGGTGTGGGGGAGATGGTGGGTGTACATAGCAGATGCAGGTGTGTAGGAACTGCTTTTATACATAATCGATATGTGCGTGAGGATTCCTTCCCTATTTGAATACCTGTCCTTTAGTGGACTAATACTATGGTAATTGTAGGCTGATTCATTAAGGCACTGTTAAGTGGTACCTGTGTAGCATGCAGGTGATGTTAGTCCTTGAATCCTTTCGGCAATACATCGGAATCTAATAAAGTGTTGCTACATGAAAGCTGTGTATTTCTGTCATAGGTATTTGCAGTCATTGGAGTTGTGTTGGTGACTGACCCTCTTTGGCTAGGGTTGCTATCTTTTCATATGGCCATAGTGGGACATTTTCGGGATACACATCAGATTTTACATGCCGACACAAACTCACGGTCAGTACAAGGGATAGAAGTTTCCTTTCTCGCCTAAATATAAGCTTATTCTTTTAGCAGTTTAGTTGCTTATCCTGCTTCTTTAACATGTAGGTATTTTAGATACAGAAAGAACTATTGTATGCAACTATTACATTACATATGGGACATAATTATGTCCTACAATCTCAGGATATTTGCCACGTTTAATATATTTGGTCAGGACCCAACTGCCCAAAGAGGGACTGTCCCTCGCAAAGTGGGACAGGTGGTAACCCTATCATTGGCTCATGTCCATAGCACATATTTGTAATAGTGTATAGGCATATACTCTCCATATCCTTTGTTCATAAAGGTTGGTCGTGGCGGAATGTGTGATTGCTATGGTCCATGTTATACTCATATATGAACACTTCAACCGATGTATACGGGATACCTACAGAATCCCAAAACCACACAATTCCGACACCCACAGTACCGGGCCCAGACTCCCATACCCCACATTACCGACAGCGACAGTAACTCGGGAAACATGGAACACACACACACACAGACACACTGCTACCCACCACATCCAAACAAACCATCCTACACTACGTATGAGTAGGTGGGCAAGCCCCCCTACACCCCCATGTGGGTGTCTGTGCCCCCCACAACCCCCCTGCATTAATATTCTACCTCCTAGATCGCACAAACAGATGCACAAAGCAAACCCATACCCACACATTACAGTCCCCCAGGAACACACACCACACTCAGAACACACACTACAGCCCTCAGAAACACACTTACACACAGTAACCTACCTGAACCGCAACACCAGAAGCACTGACTAACTGTCCCTTAACATCGTGATTTTAAACCTCACACTTCTGGTGTTTCGGTACTGTGTTCTTTCGGACTTTAAGCCTCGTGATTACGACGCGTCGGTATGTCAAGCAGTTGGAATGTGGTAGGTATCCCATTTATATGTACCTCCATGGTTATGTAGATGTTGTTAACCTATCTATATATCTACATATATATGTATATCCCCATATATTGACATACATCTCTCTATGTGTGTATATATATATATATATATATATATATATATATATATATATATATATATATAAAACATACACCTTTCATTGGGTACATGCCGGTTTGTCCTATTTCCACACATTGCTACCTTTTGTGTTTTATCCTGTCAGTATACGCAACTGCCATTGGTACATCTCAGGTAGCTTAGTGCTATGTTATTGTGAAGATTGTGTACATGGTTGCATGTTCTAATCCTGGCAGTGGTGTTTTACCTCTCAGAGCAGGCACTGGTAGTGCAAGGGTGATTAATGCACATTTTAGCGGTTGTGTGTTCCACATGTTTATTATTCTGTGGAATACTACCTATATATGCAAGCTGTGGTTAAGATATACTATGTAACATGTAAATCATCTGAGAAGATTCCTGTCACAAGATACTCCCCATTATTTGGAACTACATCCCTGATTACATTATATAAACCCCCTCACTAACACTCCAGGGAATCCTTGCAGAGTGGGTGGGGAACAGTAGATACACCCCAGGGCTCCCACAATTGGCTCTGCTCCACAGAGGGACAGTTAGTTAATCAATGGAGTGGCGACAGCAGACACTTTTTGGCTATGCTTATGAGTGGCCTCGGGCAGTTAGACATACACCTACCTATGTATCTATGAACCTATACATACAGTATGGACCCATGCTGATAGCTTAGTTTACTGTTCAGGTATTGACTTGCCTGGTGACAATGGCAGTTGTGTGTACAATAGTTGAGGGCTACCTATGTGGGATGCACACAGTAGACCACCTATACATGACAATTTACAGGTGGTCGTGTGTGTGTGCCATCCATGTTTGCTGTGTGTGCAGGTGGAGAAGGGTGTCAGTCCATAGGTGCCTACACTGTCAGTGTGTGTGCTATACATTCCCTCTTTGCCAAGGCATGGGCATACTGGGCACACCTCCGTCTGCCTACTGGGGCTGGCACAGGGTGTTCAAGGTCTGAGTCCCTCTGTGCCTGTGGGTCCCTTGGCAATGGTAGTGGGCTGTGAGGGCTTTCACCATTCTGTCTCTGCTGCAGCTGTTTCCGCAGGATCATATTGTGTAGCATGGCACATACTATGAAGATGTGGGCACACGTGCCTGGAGAGTACTGCAAGGCTCCACCAGATATGTCCAAGCAACGGAACCATGATTTTAGCATCCCAAACATGCACTTTATGATGATTCTGGTTTCTGCGTGTGCCTCATTATGGCGTTCTTGCGTGGCTGTGTGTGCATTTCTGATGGGAGTCATCATCCACGGTTCCAGTGCATAGCCAGCATCCCCCACCAGGTGACCATATGAGATGTCCCCCCTGGCAAATACCTGATACAGCTGTGAGGCATGCCAGATGTGGGAGTCGTGATAGCTTCCAGGGCTGCCAGCACACAGATCCATGATAATGCCCTGGGCATTGCACATGACCTGGCAGTTGATGGAGGGGTATCCCTTGCGGTTTATGTAGCGCCTACCCTGCTCACCGGGTGGTGTCTTGATGTGTATGTGCGTGCAGTCTATTGCACCCAGTACCTCTGGGTAGTCTGCCACACGGTGGAAGAGAGGCATATTGCTGGCCAACTCCTCCTGCATTCGGGGAAAGTATATGTGCTCATTGGCATGTGGTAACATGGCATCCAGGAACTGGTGGAGTACCCTGCTTGCTGATGCCTGTGAGATCCCCATGATATCCCCAGTTGGCCTTTGGAAGGTACCTGTGGCTAGCATTCTCAAGCTTACACATACCTTCGTGTCCACTGGGATGGGTTCCCCTCTATTACTTCTGGCTCTGAGGCATGGCTGGTACAGCTCAACATGTTGCTGTATGGTGTCCCTGTCCACCCTGTAATGCTCTACTATCTCCAGATCATGTAGCCCCTGGTACGTTACCCTGGGTCTGAACACTCTTCTCCTCCTCCGGTGCCCGAGATGGTTGTCAGCATCATCCTCCACACCACTGTCAGTCTCCAACATGTGCTGGTGAATCAAAGCTATGGCAGTCCCTAACATGTACATATTAAAAGTTCCCCATCTGTATATACCAATGGTGCAGAGTGTCTGGGAATACACAAGTGTGTGTGTGTGTGGGGCTTTCACACCTTATACTATTGTGCAATGGATGATGCTGGTGTAATTGGGTGTGTATGTACAATTCCAGCTGTGGGGTATCTTAATTATTGGTTTTACAGCAGGTACTGCTATTGTGGGGCCTTTGGTGTTGACTTACGCTTGGCTGCCATGATTCATCTATTGCCCTTTACTTCACTTTTCAACCCGATTCCCCTCCCATTGTCAGGCATGCATCCAGCTGCTTGCTTTCTTGTTTTGTACTTTCGCAACCCAGGATTGTGTTGGGAAATATGTTATGTAGCTGATCTACTGCAAGTTTGCTTTGTTCTGCTGTGACAGTTCTCTTTTCTTTGTTGTACAGCACCTCCCCTTTCCTGTTCTGCAGGTAGCTGCTAGCAGCCTTGTTAGCTGTTGTCAATGGCCCACTGTGAGTTTCTAGGTGTTAATTACTCATTTGTACTCCAATTACCATGCTGCAGCATTTCCTTATTGTCTTCCTGTATCCTTCCTGTTTCAGCTGTGGTGTGTGCCACGCACAGCCATTTACCGAGTTTCGAGTGCGTTTCCATCCACGTTCACATGCAGTTTCGGTTACCTTGTGTGCTCTCAGCTAAGCAAAGCTATGGCTACTTCCACACCCCTATCCTGCGGCTTTGCTTAGCAACAGGCAACCCGGATTAGCAATGCTCCAATGTGCTTACAGTGATGGTGGCGCGTCCCTCTCTTGATGTCATGTTTACCTCCAGGCTACTCCTCAGTGTTGTACCGCTATGCCTTTGGTACATCCTTACACCGGCAGGGAGTTTGTGATTCAGTATTACTTGACTCATTTGCATGGCATTGACTACTAATTCCTAATTGCCGTGCAGAACACTGTCACAGACCCTTAGCAACCCTTGCACCATGGTTGTGGTGTAGCATGCATGCCATTGACTATTATGGGGAATTCATGAATTGTGTTACATTGCAGTTTTATGACATCTAAATATATTTTCCTTGTGATCCCGTTTGCGCACCGATGCACTGCAGTTTTACTTTGCATTAGTGTGACCATGACATTAAATGTTATTTTTTATGTGTTGTGCATGTTTTTTTATGCCATTGGCTATATATTTAGCCATTGACATATATTAACATTATAATACGTAAGTTTGGTCCGCTTTCATGGCTCCGATTTTATGTTTGAAAAAAATGTAAACTGTTTTTTTGGTTTACATTTCTTCATGCTTATGCTACGCCTGCACCACTTCATGAATCGCTATATACCTTCATTTGCATGCTACACTGCTGCGCATGGGGTAATTAGCATACATGCACCGGGGGCTGCACAGCTCTGGCGTATGCTGGTAGTGTACGTGGAAATAGCTCGTACCTGGATCGCTCAGCGGCCATATTTGGCGCTAGATCGCTGACACTACTCCGGCGCCTGGCGCAAGCTTCATGAATCCCGGGGTATGTCTATTTAAAACAAGATGCTAGAATCCTGAAGTAATTTACCAGTAAAGGAAACAGCATGACAACCGTAAACAATTCCCGATTACAGTAAACATGTCCATATTATTAACAGAAAAGCACTTCTAAATCCTGCAGATATGAAATACTCAACTATTTATAGTTTTAATAATAATATATAGGTTTACTATTAAAATTTCGAAACGAACTCCGTCGACTGTACTATTGTCAAACACGGAAGTTTGAAAATGGTAATATCGATGACAAAAAAACAATCTAGGAAAGGGTTTTAACATGGGTCGAGGTAGGGGAGATGTTTGTAGTTCGGAATAACACTGAACACCTATCTCGACCCATGTTAAAACCTGTTCCTAGATTGTTTTTTTGTCATCGATATTACCATTTTCGAACTTCCGTGTTCGACAATAGTACAGTCGATGGAGTTTGTTTTGAAATTTTAATAGTAAACCATATATATATATATATATATATATATATATATATATATATATATATAATCTGACAATTAATTGTAAATGTCTAAAATTAATTGTATATGTACCTTGCATTTTTTCTTTACATCTAGAATCTTTACCAGTTGCCACACGTTGTAATTTTGACCAATGCTATTCCTTTCATTTCTTTAATGAATCTAAACATAAAAGCAATTATTTAGAGCTAGTGTATTTGTATAGACTGTATATCTGAAAATGAAAGCCAGTATTTGCCAGATTAATTTGAAGCACACAGAAATGATAGATTTGACTTAAACACAAAGAATTACATCATTACTTAAAATTAGATGTAAAGATTTTTAAAGCAGGCCTATACAATTTTCCAAGGCATAGATCAACTGTTTAATAATGATGAGGAGGATGGTGATGGCATGGAAAGGGGCTTAAATGACCCTTTTCAACACATTATAGTAGCATCTGTTTGCATTGCCTTGTTTTGGTTTCAGTTTGTAAAGCCAAGCACAATCAGTCTTATATTGTTTGAAAGTCATCATCACTGTCATCATATACCCTGTTCTTAGAATGGACTTCCCTTATATATCAAACAGAGCAACATCATAGCTATTTTAAAAACTAGCTAGATGATTGGATGGGCCCCTGTAAATTTATGCTGGTAGTTTATGTTAATGAACTTTAACCAGTAGAACCTAGCTTATGCATGCTGTTACTGAGGTAAATTGTATACACTTCTTAAACTTCTTCAGGACTCTCTGCCCATGAATTTAATAACAGCCTATGATTATGTGCTTGCCCTACATTATACCCTAAATGAAGAGGGCATATCTGTTGATAATTGCATTCTCCAGGGCTATGCTGTGATAGATTGCAGCCCCACAACATGAGCTTTAGGTTTCTTCTGTTGGTTTATTTATTTGTGCGTTTGTTTATTTAATCTTTGTAATCAGGATAAGTGTGTCAATCCTAAAATCCTTTTCATGCATGATCCGAGCCATTGGCATACATAGTTGATTAAACTGTTAACACTTTGGCTATACATAAGACTTGGGAATATTTATATCAAGAAAATGAATTAAGTCAAATAACTACAAACAGGTACATGCACATGGATTTGTATTGCAGCATCATGCTAAACAATCTGGAAGTCAAAGTATAAAAGGTATTAGGCAGTCATACAAATGCCATATGCATAGAAATAAGGTATGTAATGTTTCAACAGGTAGCAGGAAATATCTTAGAAGCAATGTGGAATTACAAGCTTTTTTGCAGAAAATAATGTTGGTTAAGCATGTCTAAATGTGCTGAATGTGGTATAGTTTATTATGTGCCCCTGAAGCAGTTATTGCCAAAGATGGAGATTAGGTTAGCATGAATGTTGAGGCTAAAGACTAGAAGGTTACATTTATTCCTGATGTTAGGTGAGAGTAGATTCCAATTTGCACCCCTCAATTTTTGAAGAAACTATTCCCAGCAACCACTAGACTGAATTTTGATCCTTAAAGACTTTGTGTGTTGTTGACAGATTTGAGTGAATAACTAGTGATTCTAGTTATTAGGTATCTGGCGAGTGTTAGGAAGTAGCCTTGATACATTAGACAGTGACTGGCACCCATTTGGCTTTCATTAGAGAAATGCAGTGATGCCCAGATAGCTGGCTAATGAGATGACTGCATTTATTCACTGCTGCCATAGGGGGGATGTAGTACTAGAATTACAGTTCAGTGTCTGTCCGCTGTGTTGTTTTTAAGAACTTAACAGTCCTTTTAAAAAACACGTGTCCGTTTACATTACCTAACCTTGAAAATAAAATACCTCATGTTTGAAAAAAAGCTATGCATTTGTAAAGAATATTGAAGTAATAGTGGAGACAGTTAATAAATGACAATGTACAGATGCAGTTTTTTTAAACATCTATTTCTGAATTCCTATGGATTCAAGGGTCTCTCTTTGTAGTAGCTGCACAAATGCCTTGTACCTGAATTATGACATACAGCCTGGTGAGACAAATCCGTTGCTATCATTTTACTCATCCTTCTCCTTATGTGAACAAGACCAAGGCATACACTACTGGGCATCCTTCTGTTATATGTGGTAAAGTTGAGGATCTCGGATAATGCCATCATGGGACATTTTTTTCTTCATCTTACCCATCAGATTAGGTGGAATACTCATGTTTATGCATTGTTGAATGTGTGTTGTAACAACATGACCATTAACAGTATGTGGTAAAACTTATGGTTCATAGGTTCATAGGTAAGTGCTAGGCTAGCTACACTTGTGGCCATTTTAAGCCTAGCCAGTTTCCTTCAGAGGTGAAAATTAAACCATGTACTTTGTGTCTATGAGGTAAACACCTTAACCATTGTGTCAAACCCCAGCTAATCAATGATCAATGATCTTTGGCCAGCAGCTGGCATTCCATATGAGTACTGCATACATGCAAGGTCAGTGAAGTGCATGAGGTTTGGCACTACATCAGCAAGTTTGACAGTGATTTTCCTCATTGTATCAAATTACATCTGGCTCTCTGGGACAAAAACGGAATCCTGGTGCTAGATGAGCTTGCTAGCAGGATGGAAGGGAATAGTCGATGTCTGTTTGCTCACCTTTGGGAAGGATGAGCTGGCTAGGCCCACTACATGGGCACACATAGCATTGGCTGGAGATATTGCAGTAGAAATAATCATTAGGAAATCAATGTGTAACATTATAGTCATGGGATGCTTGTGAAAAACAAGTGTTAGTCATCCAATACTGCATGCACTGTCTCAGAAAAGACTTCTTCAGGTATTGCAAGGAAGTGCTAAGATGTGCAAAGCACTTTAATCAGCCATGGATGATGGTCACATGATCTCCGAGTGTCGTGTCTACTGACCATTTCAGTAGGCAGGATTTGGTTAAAGTAAGAATCCATTGTGAGCTAAGGGATCAAAGGCAAATAAAACAAGTATACTAAATGACACCTCAAAGAGAAACAAAATGTTTCAAGGTGAACAGCTTAATATGTTACCGATGTATAATATAAAGCATACATCTCACAGCACTTTATACGGATGAGATTGTTTTAAAGGCTGAAAAACACTGCAAACAACTGAGTACAAAACAGATTTCAGAAATGTTTTGACATTTATTGTATGAGAAAATGTGCTTCATGTCAGTACCTTTCTATACATCATTATCATCTCTCAAGTCTGTATTTCATTAATGAGGAAATAACCTTTCCACACTGGATATATGCCAGTAGTCAGTTTGCTAGTGATGTAAATGTCATAACAGCCATTCTTTTACATAGCCAGTGTCAGATGTAATTAGACCATTTACCTGCACAACTGTAGGAGCATTGTTTATGTTATAACACAGATTCTATCATTTTTTTTCTTAGTAAACAAGGTGATTAAGATCTCCCACAGGGTGGTTACCTAGGGTGGTTACCTAGGTAATCTTAATAGTGAGTTACCAGCTGAATGCACATTGGTAGGAGTGTTTTAGAAGGCCTTAAAAGCTGCAGATGCAAGTAAGCAACAGGACATTGTATAAATTGTAAAGGATTAGCACACACTGTGTTACTTATGTAGAAAAGGTGAATTATAACTATCTTAAATCCTTAGCTGAGCTTTTTGGATAGAAGAGTGCAAGTAAGGATAATAGCACATATTCAGTCACACAGGGACTTAAAAAATCAAGCAGAATAAAAAAAAAAACATATTGAAAATAGACCTGATAAGGAAAACATTTAGGATAGTTTCTAACAAGAGGACAATCACAAAGGAGTTTAAATACTAGTTAATGATCTCTGACTCTTATGTTTTGAACGTGTATACACACACACACACACACACACACACACACACACACACACACATATGTGTGTGTGTGAGTGTGTGTGTGTGTGTGTGTGTGTGTGTGTATGTGTGTGTGTGTGTGTGTGTGTGTGTGTGTGTGTGTGTATATATATATATATATATATATATATATATATATATATATATATATATATATATATATATATATATATATATATATATATATATATATATATATATATAAAAAAATATATATATATATATATATATATGTATGTAAATGTATGTGTGTGTGTGTTCATCAAATTGATCACTGCTGCAGTAGCCTTAGCTGTTTGGCTTATATCCTGCTAAGGACATAACAGCCGGCCAGCTTCTAAAGCTTCAGAGCACCTTTCATGCACCCAAATTGTCAGGCAGCTTGAGCTGAGCTGACTTAAAAGACATGTTTGGGTGCAAAGCCCTTCTGAGCTTTACTGCCACAGAAGAGTACGATCCTCTGAGGCTTTCAAGGATCAACAGTCAGCTTGCACTTTTGTTTGCTGAGCAGATAAGTTCCCTTTGGGAAAAAAAACTTCCATTTTCTTAATTTTGCTGTTGATGTTTTAATATTTTCCTCTACAGGAAAGTTATGCTGAAGCTAGGAGTGTAGTGTTTTAACACTGTCTTGAAACAGTAACGTACTTTTAAACAGAATGCTCATTTTTTCTAATAGATTAAAAGTGATATAAAGTAACTGAAAACATTTTTCTGTGGAAAATTGTGTTTATTATCCTTTTGTATGTCTGGCATAGTGTTTTAAAAGGCCTTTTAATGTGTTTTTCTTTCAAAAATTAACTTTTGTGGACTGGTAGTGCTTACTGACAATTGCTACTTGTCTTCCCCAGAAAAGAAGCACCATTTTTGTCTTGACCATGAAACAAACTACCGCTTCCATGGTTGGTCCTTTGTCAATCCAGAAAAAGAAAAAAAAAAAGAAAACAGCCTTTGCCACCACCTCAGCAGGATGGCAGTTTGCTTCAGCCACAGGTGGGTGACTTTGCTGTGGCCATTTTTTGTACCTCAGTCCACTCATCTTTTACCCTAGGACCTTCTGGTATAGCACCTACAGCCGCTATGACCCAGGGGTTAGCCACATCCTCTATGGCTTTTGGCGTCCCCTCAGTGGGCAGGGGAGAACCACTCTTGTTAGTCCTGGGGGAAGAAACAGGGATGGTTTCCCTGATGTGTCAGAATGCTGTGCCCATCCCAGTGGAAATTGCCGTTGCCATTAGCGACAAGGTTGGCTCCATTTTTCTTGTCAAAAAGAAACAGAAATGCAAGCATGTAATTACTCCTTCTCATTTTTCTTTGGATAGGAGTAGTTTACTGCGTCTGATTCAGGATTTAATTCTGGCTAGTTATTCTTCTTGTAAAGTAGTTTCTGGTAAAAGAAAGAGGGATTTCTCTTTTTTGAAGAAATTCAAGACTCTGAATCTGCACAGCAAGGTGCAGGGAAGGATATATTTTTTTCCCTAAGATTTCTGATTCAGACTCAGAGGAGAGCTCAGGTTCTGATACTCCTTGTGGGATTTTTCTTTCTCTGAGACTATTGCTAGAAAATGGCATTGTTTTCAATGGGAGAACACTGAGATTTTTCAGTCCCTCATAAAATACCATGAGTTGTTAAATAAGCATTTTCCAGAACTTACACCTATCCTGTTCTGTTATAGAGGTGGTGTACATTACTGCTTGTAATTTTCCTGATAGTCAGCCAGCTGACTCTAAAAAGGCAGATAAGATGTATAAAGTTCCTCAGTCTTTTAAATTTTAAACACTATTCCCAAAACTGACCCAACAGTTAGAGCTTTAGCTCATCTGACTGTTGTTAAGCACTTAGTTAATTCCAATCCTCCTCTTTCTGATAAGGATGGGAAAATTATTGATTGGCATGGGAAAAATGTATTCTTCTACAACTTTGGTTTTCAGAATTTTGAATTGTCTGGATCATACATACATTAACGTTTGTTCTGACAAATTGCAAAAGTATGAGGAATGTCATATCTGCATTTTCTTCCTGTGAGAAATGATCTGCTTTAAATAACTCAAGTTTCTTCTATTGCACAGGTCACTGTTCATTGTTTACAGTGTGTGTGAATGACTCTGTTGATACGTCTTCCAGGGATATGGCCACAGGTACTGTTCTGGGGAAATTTGAATGACTGCATTCTCAGAATCTCCCAGATGTTGTTAAAAATGATATTTTAGATTCTCACTTTGCTAGAGATTTAGTGTTTGGCCCCTGTGCTGCAGAGCTGATCAAAAAGGGTGATAAAAGGTGCAAGCTATCTACAGAATATCTGAACAATTTCACCCACCTTTTCCAATATTTCCAGTGGATTTTCTATCTTCTCGTCTGATTTTGGCAAAAAAAAAAAAAAAAAAAAGAATAAACAGTCTCAACTAAATACAGCCAAACAGACATTTAAGAAATAGCAAGGGGGTTCCAAAAATAATTTTCAAACCTCCCAAAATCAAGGAAGGTCCAGCAAGTCTGAATGACTGTTCAAGAGAACCTCCCACTTTAGCCCCTTTTTTTCTTCCAGAAAGTCTGAATCTGCATTTTTCTCTTTGGCAATAGATAGTTCAGACAAATAGGTTCTGAAAATCATTAATCAAGGTTACAGATGGCTGTGGGAGGAAATTACTCCTTTCCAGGGGGTCATTCCTCAATCTACCTCTCAACCTGAAAACATCAAAAATCTGGACAAAGGCCCATAAAAAATAGGTACAAATCTTTACACTGATCAACATGAAATCTGCATACATAATTATGCAACCCACCCCTCCAATGGAATTATGGGATACCAACTTTCAAACACCAACTGAAAAACAGACAACCAAAATATAACCCCAGCCCAGACCCCTGTAGTAAATGGTAACCATTTTTTTGAAATGTGTAGCAATGATGTTCACCGGGAAGGGAGATGATGAACCTTAGGGTTTTGTTTTTGGTAACTTGCAGTAGGTGGGTTTTGTGGTAAAACTAGGGCATTTAATAGTAGATAATATTCTAATCTTATTAAAAGAATATTATAGTTTGCTAGGACCTCCAAAAGTAATTCTCCATGGCCTACTGATCAGTGGCATAACTTGAGTTTGTGCTGCCTGGGGTTGTCCTTGAGTTTGCCACCCTTCCCCCCCTCACAAAATCATGGTCGAATGGGGCCCCCCATATACAGCCCTCATCCCTGCAGCCATTCCAATGTCCAATTACTTTGCTATTTCTCCCAATTTACCATAAACAATGTAATGTGTGTACTGCTTTACTTCTATGATGATTGTTTGGATTTCATTTAAAACTCTTATTTTTACATTTTATAACCTAGGGTGGCTGTGGTGGTGCAGTGGTTAGCATTGCTGCCTCACAGCAAGAGGTTCTCCGGTTCAATCCTCGGCTGGGGTGCCTTCTGTGCGGAGTCTGCATGTCTGCATGGGGGTGTATAGGAGTCTCCCATATCAGTGAGAACCAGATCCAGTATGGTTGCACCCCTGGTTGCTGTAGTGACTATCTGGTCCAGGGAGTTTGTGTTTACAAAATCCAGGAATATCTCTGTGCATGTACATTTGGTGACGTATAGGATTCCCAGTTAATAGTGGGGCAATTAAAGTCACCCATGAATATGGTATTGGGTTGGATGGTTAGTGTTTCTAATAAGTTTAAATAGATGGTATGGGTTTCCTGGGTCATAGAGGGGTACCTATAGCTTGCAAGGAAGTGGTATTGGATTTTACCTATGGTGATTTGAACATGGAGGAGATCAAGTGCATTGTCCTGTGTGACCAGCCTTGAAGTATATTTATTTTTGATATAACTAGAGACACCTACACTTTTAGTCCCTACAAGTGAAGTAGCTGTTCTAAATGTGTGGAAGGCATTACAATCTTGCACTGCTGGTGTGCTCTCCGTGTCTTTAAACCTTGTCTCAGTGACCGCACAGACTAAGTTCATAGATTAGGAGTAGGCTGCCTTTATGAGTTATTTTAGGTGTAGCCAATTACCCCATTTGAGGATCAAACCCTGCATCTTATGTCTTAAGGGTAAGCACCTTAACCATTACACCAACCTCCCACCTGTCCTTGTCCTTTCAGAACTCAGCCTCCCTCTCTCTGCTGGCAGGAAAGCTCTGAATGGCTTCACACCCAAACTTATCTTTTAGCAAGCTCAGCTCAAGCTGCCTGACAGTTTGGTCACTTGAAAGGTACACTGAAGCTTTGGAAGCTGGCTAAATAACCCATACAATAATAACTCATATAACCCATATGGCTAAGGCTACTACAGCAGTGATCGCTCAAACATCTACTGTTATGATAAGTTTTACTTACACAGCTGTACTTTTTCATGTGGTCTAGAAGGTCGCCAAGATTGTAGGAAGAGTTCTTATTATGAACCTTCCTGATGCAGGCCTTAGTGTTTTAACATAGGCCCTTGGAAATGTTCTGTGGTATTGCTGTTATTTTTAGTGCATTTCTGTTCTTCTCACTACTGTCTGTCTGTATGCCTGAAACATGCGTGTGTACATTGTTGCTGTACTTTGTATCTGCTGAGTTAATGACTCTGTTCCTATGCACTGATTGCTTCTCAAAACTTCATTCTATTTTTGAGGCTATTTTTAGTGCATTTCTGCTCTTCTCACTACTGTCTGTTTCCTTCTAACTCTGTGAATGTTTTTGCATCTGCTTTTTTTCCTGCTCTTGACCAATTTCTTGTGTCTGTCTGTCTGAAACATGCGTGTCAACATTGTTGCTGTACTTTGTATCTGCTGATTTAATGACTCTGTTCCTGTGCACTGATTGTTTCTCATAACCTTATTCTAGTTTTGAGGCTACAATAACTATCTATTGCCTGCTAGGGCTTTTTAACATGAGTAAAACTTTCCTCTAGCATTTGCTGATAGAAGCTATCATAGCCAAGTGTTAATTTGTTCTTGTTTATTATGTCAAAGGCAATGTTTACTATGTTCCTACTCTGAAGTACTGAAATTACAAAAACTATGTTTACTATGCTGTGTGTTTATATTAGAAGTTGTTGCAAGTTTTTGTTTAAACTTCTATTATATTGATATATCTGTAACTGTTTTTACAATTTAAACTATAATTTTGCATTCTGCACTTTTATATTAAGTTAATGTAATCACTTTTGTGTTTACAGCATAATTTTTGTGTGGATTAGTTTCATATGAGAACAACAGATTTGACAACTAGCAGGTGATACTATCACACAAGTAGTACTCAGCAGGAAAGTTGTGCTGATTCTTGCCTTGAACCTGAATCTTCCAATAATGTATTTAGTTCAGAGCTTAGCTTTGGTGACTAATGTGCCACGCATGCAGCATCAGCTCAGTGATTAATTGACAATCTTCCAAAAACAAGCTACATTTGTGATTCATTGTGAAGTATGTCAGTCCTTTAGAAGTTTGAGTAATTGCAGCACACCAGTAAACATAACAGTTTTATTGCCAGTTGTTGTGACTGACGATAAAACTGTTTTATTGAGTTTGAGTGCTGAAATACAAACTGTCCATAACTTCAGTTTTAAAATACATACAAACTCAACACAAATGCCGCCTGTGCCCCTACTGGAGATTAACACTTCTACCCATGAAACATGCAGAATTTAATCCTGGTCCATAGCTCTAATAAAACCAATGAAATGCACCACCCCACTCAACATAAACCTATTTGCATATATATTGGGATTATACAATCCCTATAATTATGAATACTCAGGATTTTTTAAAAGTACAGAGTAGAAACCATATCTACTATTCAAAAAATATCCCATTTCATCCACAGTCATAAAAAGCACTTCTCCATTCTGGCATTGGAAATACCAGTTCATGTCATGATCTCGATCTACTCACAAGCATTTAAAAAAATTGTTCCACCCACCTACTGCAATTAACCAATTGCACCCATGAAATACCTGTAACAGTGTTCCAAGTTTGTAGCCTCCTGATGCACCCTGTTTGGCATACTTCAGCTCTCTCCTCAAACTCATTTATAGTGGTACTTAGGTTACTCAGTCCTCCAGTGCCGACAATACCTAGGATAGCTGAATGGTACAGACAATCCGAAATTACAGCTGCACTTGTAACATATTGAAATAAATCATCGTCATATTTTATTGTTTCCTAAACAAATAAAACAGTCACCTCCGTCATTTTGCATGCATTCTAAAAAACTGTCCAGCTGTAGTCTCACAAGGTAGCATCACCTCAGAACCATATATAATATCCATAGACTTACATCATAATTTTCTTTCCTGGTCAGGAGACTTTCCTTTTCTTGATAACCTGATGCTTATTGAAGGATTTGAATATTTTTCTGTTATTTTTCTTGGTCTTAGAACAGATGATCGTGCCTTCATTATCTCTTTACATACTGAGTACAGGTTTTCAGGGTGGTATTTCTGGATCCCACCTCATGTTATGTTATGTTTGTTTAGTAGTTTAACAGCCACTGTTGTTACAATGTTTTGTAGGAAAAAGTAGCTTACACAGTGGCTGCAATACCACCTTATAAGACAGAATTATGTGACACCTCGGATTTATGTAGCTATGCTATCTTTGCATATTTGCATCCTGAAAGGTGATTTTTGGACAGGAGTGATGAAAATATGCAGTGACTGCAAATTCATACCTCTCAAGTGTACCTCATTATGAAGAATGCCCCTCATTTTGATTCTTCAAAAGTCCATGTTCTTCAGTGTTCCACATTGAAAGGATTTGTCACACATTAATGTCTAAGAACTTTTTTCACTATTATCCACGGCAAATAATACTGAATCATATTTATTCATCAAAAGAAAATTTTATAAGTATAAAGTGACACATTTTTACCATTGTATAAACTTTGTAGTTGAAGATGTTAGTAATCTGTCAGTATGTGTTCCACATTTTTCCCATTTGTTCCACATTATGACTGGCAGCATTCCACATTTTGGAGATGGAAGGTTGAGAGCTATGTGCAAAATCACTTTTTTTTACATGAAATTATGTAATGATACTTCAGATTTATTGATGTAGACATCTGAGATGATTATTCTGAAACTTGCCCCATTCTATTAATGACTGAAGAAGTTATCAGTCAGTGTTTAATTTGACTCACATTTCTTTATAACTATAGCAAAGCTTATCATTTTAATCAGTATTTGTCAAATATCATTTATGTGGTATTGCCTCTTGAGCTATCACACTGTCCCTTCACATTTCCATTCCAAAAGGTATCTTTAGTTAGGAGTCATGAAAAATGCAAGACTTCTCCAAAATAGCATCCCAGACTTCATGATGTAGATGTATAAGTTGAGAATTTGGACATGTTTGTCCCAGTCTTGGTCTCCTACCCCTCTTACCTACCAAATTCTTCTGGTCTACTGACGGTCCTGGAGTATCCCTTTACACCTCCTGAATTCATGCTCAAGACAGATTGAATAGGGTTACTCTCTCCCTTCCAGATTAATGGTTAAGGTGTTTGCCTTACAAACACAAGGTTCAGAGTTTGAGTCTCACAAGGGATAATTGGCTAGGCTTAAAATGGCTCGCAAGGGCAGTTAGCTTAGTACTAATCTATGAACCTATAATGTTCAATGTGGACTGTCAGCCCAACTTCTCATATTAATGTTCACTTTCCACTGTCACCGACCTCCCAGATTAATGTTCATTGTCCACTGTCACTCCCATCTGCATGATCTGCTCACTGCTGATTGTTGTCACAACCCACATTTTAAATCTATATTCAGTGTATGTTATTTAAAGTGTAATACAGTGGTCAGTCATTAGCTCTGATTCCTCAAAGCTGTAGGATCCAAGCTTTATTCATAATCTCCATTTACTGTTTTTGTTGTGTTCATGTTCTCTCATCATCTCTGTGGGCTTTTTTCTGTATTTTGATTACTTTCTACTACAAAAAAACACCTGCTACTGGACTTGGCTACTTTAAATTATCTATGCTTATAGCTTTTGGGGTTGTTCTTGTTGTCTGTGTCATGGATGAAAGAGGACTACAAAGATCAGTCCACTTACCTAGTTATTAGTGAGCTAAATAGATAATAACTATATTATCTCTTTAGCTGTCTAATAGATGATTAACTATTGTGCAAATGTCTTGAAGTTTACGTCTGCAGTGCACAAGTTTCCTTTCTACATTCTCCTGAATTAATCATTTTAATGATCAAGCATGACAGAACTGCAAGTTTTAAAATGTGATCTGAAAGCTGACTGCATTATATATGGTTCCGAGTCATAATTCTCCTGATTCTCTTTTGCCTTAAACTAAGTTGTCAGATGTACTGTACTTGTGTGGATACTTTGCTCCAGTACCCCCCATATGTTTTATTTCTTTGAAAGTACCCTAGAACTCAGAGCTCCTTCTAGCCATGATCCTTTCATGTACACATAGCCAACCCAGGTGCTCATTGCCTGCTGTATGCTCAACTCGGAACAGCAGGTAAGCTAGCAATTTTGTTTTATTTTTTTGTCTGTGATCATTTTTTTAAAATAAATGCCTCACGATGAAGTGAGAGGAATATCACAACATGTACCACACTTAGGTCTGTGATAAATTGGTTAAAAGTTATGACTGAAAAACATGTAATGATAAGTTAAGTCCTTCACACAGATGTACTGTTTATGTTTTCTAAGCATTTTATTACACGTTTTTATTTATAAAATATATTTTTTCATATCAATGTCATTATTGCAAAATATGCTTTACTATGTGATGTTCCATCTTCATTGTGTTTTGCCTCCTATTTCCTTTCTGTTTCTCCCATATAACCTGTCATTTTTAATTCAGTTTTCCAGTTGTGAATGTCAACATTTGACATTGATACCGGCTTGCTTTAACTAGTTTTGTAGTGTAGCCATACCTCTCAACCTCTTAGAGCAAGAAATCTGGACAAAGTCATAGATAATGGGGGGAAAAAGGCCCAAGAATTTTAACAATTTTTAGATATTGCTCTTGCAAACTTAGGAAATAGATAGAATAACAAGTTTTGCATAAGTGTGAATTTTCTAAAGGGTATGAAGTCTGAAACTCAAATTTCTGTCATTATTTGCTGACTTAAATATTTAATGATTTGCCAATGATTTGTTAGAAAGCTACAATTTTATAAGAAATGGACCAAAATATATGGCAAAAGTCTGGACATTCTGCTAAAATCTGTACAGTTGAGAGGTATGAGTCACTGTGTAGCTAAAACAAATATCTGCTAAAAGTGAATTACATTAACCTTTTTTTGGTGTAGTCAGGTAAACCAGGTGACCTGGCAACATCTGAGCTATGTTAACTACATGGCTAACATAAGAGACTCATCTGTATTCCTTTAGAAAATAGGCAGACTATAACTCCAAACCTGAATGGACAAATGTAATTAATGATAAGGCTGTTATTTCTGTGTAAAGCTCTCTAAGAAACAAGATCCTCATCTGAAAGGAAATTACAGTAAGATTGCACTAAGCCATCCACATAGAACCCTTACAGAATAAATTGCTACCATCATGAAAACACAACGTAAAAATGAGCTACCACTCACAATTCCTCCAAAACAGTAAATTAATTAAAAATCTGAAACACATAACCCTAATCCAGTTACTAAATCTGTACAAAAAACACAGAGCCACAGGCAGGTCATCTGGCACCCTGGGCAGACCCGCACAGTAATTAATATTTCATATAAGTATTTGTATGTGCAGATGACATATTCAGACTTTTATCTTTCTTAATCTCTAATATGTCTTACAATCAATGGCTATACACTTAATAAAGTAATATTTAAAGAAATTATGCAATCATTGGTGAAAAAAGCATTATGCAATACATAAAAAAGGACTACTCTTTATCAAAACAAGCAAAATATATGAAAAGTCTCACACACACACACACACATACACACACACACACACACACACACACTAGTACTAATTGTTTAGAAAATAGGAAACCATTTTCTAAGCTCAACAATGTCCTCAAAGGGAAGTAATAGCCCTTCCATGTGTGGGGATGCCATCCATCTCTGGAATCAGACCTCAATGTGCCCCCAGGGAGTCTGTTATTTCCCTATATTGGCATGGGTCTATATTAGATCACTGAATGCTTAAAAAAGTGAACAGTGATTAATCGACCCTATGTAAGTGAAAGCTTACAATCTTGAGCTGTCAGAACAGCGATTTTTTTCCTAGGGAAAAAAAATCGCTGTTCCAAAACACATACACACAACACAAGCACCCCAAACAAACAGAAATCCACACACATACACCTAAAATCTGACACCTAACCCTACACTAAACTATACACACACCATTAACTATCCACTTACCTTAACCCAAACCCTAACCCTAAGGTCCGTCACTATCGCACACTCACCTCACCCGCTCCCTAACCCTAATTCACCTAACCCACCCTAACCCTCACGTCAACACAATCGCACACATACCTAACCGGCGCCCTAACCCTAACTCACCTAACCCGCCCAAACACTCACATCCACACAATCGCACACTTACCTGAACCCGACCCGTAACTTTCCACCACAGCACTGAAAATACCGAAGCAACAGAAACGGACAACCAAATTCTTTCCCTAAGAAAAAATTGGGGTTTCTGTTGCTTTGATATTTTAAGCTTTCGCTTACATAGGGTCGATTAATCACTGTTCGCTTTTTTAAGCGTTCGGTAATCTAATATAGACCCTATTGGCACAGTCTCAGGCATTATTCCTTACTTATATTGCCAGTGCCTAAAAAAAAAAACAATAATGGATAAACGTGTGTAGCTAAGTATGAACTAGCACTGTTTTTTAACTTAAGAAATATTCTTAGACAAAGAAATGATTTTCTATGTTCAGCTGCATCCAAGTAAACATTTAAACAAAATAATTGTATATGCTGACTACTGACAAAAACAAACGTAAAGGATAATATGGGATACTGCTTTACATATGACATTAGAAATACATTTGAAAAAATGCATTGCGCTCAAAATAGGAAGCATAAACAACAAATTATAAAGGTAATTCCCACAGAATAAATAAACAAATAAGATAAACTGAGGTTCTGCCTTCCAAAACACATCCTTAGCTGGACATCACCAGTTCACAGTGATTGGTGCTTCTGCATGAGTATAGAGCTGCCATGAAATTTGGATTCTGTGTCCCAAGGATTATTTTGAAGGTATATCTATTGTATATTACCTCAAAACTTTGCTTAATAAGGTTGAGACCATGTACCACAAGACTAAAGGCTTGACTACCCTCCAATGGCCTGGACTTATGCATGGGCTGTGTGGTGAGCTATATTTATTACATAGATTAGAATGTTACCTACATGAGAGCACCTACATACATGTTCTTTTCAGGAGATGATAGCCCTTCAAGTCTAATCTGAATATTACAAGAGAGAAATAAGATCACTTGGTAGTTTGTTTCTGGAAACAAAATCTAGTCTACTGAAGGCCCTTTTCTACACATCCTGACTCACTTACTTTACCTCTGGCCCGGCCATGTGTGAGAGATTCCAGGTACATGCACTTAAGTAGAATACTTAGTGGACCACAGCTCTGTACCATGTAGAATTTTGCTTGACACGCATGCGTGCACACACACGCACACACACACAGTTTGTACGCTCTCCATAGTGATTTTGGGTATTTGCTATACCTTACTTCTGTAGATGCTCTCTTTATATACGTTATATCATGCCTTGATATTTTTGAACTGGTATACAGCTATACATGTAGCAGTAATAGTTAAACAATTTAACTAAATCAGTTTTAAAACTGGACAGATAAACTACAAGCAACTATCTATACAACAAAATTTACCTGACTTGAGAAGCAAAGTTAATGTGAAATCTTTCTTGCTTATTTACATCAGCTATCTTGGTAGGACCATAGTACATCAAGACAGATCAACAGGCACCAACTTGGCATGCATGTGCACCCCACTCCCCCACAGCATGTTGTATCATTAGGAGTATGACTCAGGATGCATGAATATGTGTGTGTCTGTATATGTACATATGTGTATATACATGTGTATATATATATATATATATATATATATATATATATATATATATATATATATATATATATATATATATATATATATATGTATATGTATATATATATATATATATATATATCAAAAAACCACAAGAACAACCAAAAACCAGAGAAATAAACCAAACTCGAAAATACACTGGAAAAAGCAGGTGCTCTCAACTCAGATATTTAGCGTAAAATCCTTTTATTGTTCTGCTATTCGTTCGAAGACTTCATCAGAAATAACACTTACTAAAATACAACCATATTTAAAGCACCAGCAATTGATAAATAACCAAAGTGTAACACCAACAATAATAAAATTAACCCTTAGTGAGTCAGAATAAATTACTGATCTCCTGTTGTTTAAAAAACATTTAATATTTACACTTTCATTTAAACCTGGGGGAAGGTGAGCGGACAAACGAACTTGCCACTCAATTTATTTCATTTCAACCTGATTTTTAAAATCATCTCCCCTTAGATCCAAATACACAACATCGATCACAGCAAATAAAATGTTCTTAAAATTCAAACATTTGATAGAGTGTTTGTAAAGTGCATTGTTCTTATCACATGTGTTAATGGCTTACGTATGTTCTCTAATCCTAGTCCTTAAGCTCCTAGTAATCATGCCTACAAAAAAAACAGGACAAAACATAAAGCTATATAGACAACCCCAGTGAGCTATATAGACAACCCCAGTGGAGGAACAATCAAACCTACCAAGAACTCTAATGTTCCTGTTATGGTATATTAAATCTACAAATGGACCTTCTGAAATAAACCTGCACACTTATAGGTCCCATAAGATTATCTGTTAGTTCATGGTTATTGGGTTTAAAAGTAAAACTGTGTGTAATAATAGGAGGAAATTTGTCACTTCTTGCATTAATAATCTCAACTGCTGTTTCTTCTAAAAGTTTTACAAGTCCGGAAATGCCTTTCTGTTAGACACTGAAAGAAAAGAATGGACCACTTTTAGAAAATATAATAATAATAACAACAATAACAATAAGAACATTAAAACTTACATACGGGTGGCTGCAGTGATGCAGCGGTTAGCGTTGCTGCCTCACAACAAGGGGTTTTCTGGTTCGATCCTTGGCTGAGGTGCCTTTTGTGTGGAGTTTGCATGTCCTCCCTGTGGTCGTGTGGGTTTCCTCCAGGTGATCTGGTTTCCTCCCAAAGACATGCTGTAGGTGGATTGGATACTCTAAATTGGCCCTAGGTGTGAGTGCATGCGTGTGTGCCTTCCGTGGAAGGTTGGGCGCCAGGCTGGAAACTCAACATCGTAAAACTCCACTGCCAATCATAAGCGGACAGGTGATCCACTGTGGCGACCCCTAACCGGGAAAAGCTGAAAGAAGAAGAAGCATTAAAACTTACATACAAAGATGATTTCTCATAGTAGACACAAAAATTACTTTCTGGCATGCAAAAATATTTTTTTGTTTAAAAGTATTCTTTGTCAAGAATTCATAAGATGTAAATAGAAATAAAGGGAAAATACTTGACAAATGATCTCGGGAACCATAAGATGCATAACCATATACACCTCTGAATAGTCACACTTAAAAAAAAAGTTCTTGCCACCATTTTAATGCACTTAATAGTATTCAACTTCCAAATCAAGCAGGATCATACATGATAATACTGATCTAAATTGTAACTGCCCATTCGCTCATCAAGATTTGCTTTAAAGGCGGCCAAAATAATACTTTGTTTGACCTTTACAGATAAATAATTCCACAGACTGGGAATACATTGATTTAGGAAGCCAACCCTCCCATGATTTTTGTTTATTTGCAATGTAGATTTAAGCCCCTGGTGCAGATGTTTGCAGAATCACTGGTTTTATAAAGAAACATGACCTCTAATAGGACTGGGTCTTTCATTGCTCAAAAAAGTGACACACAGAGGTCACCTTGGAGCAGCTGGTGGTAGGCCACTAAGTATAAGGACAGTTAAGTTAATCCATCAGGTTAGTTGAAGGATTTAAGGCCGTCATTCTCCTTGGTTATAAATCTTTGGGACCTTTCCAGTTGAGAAGCAGGCTTGGATTTGTACATACCAAAGGGGTCCTTGTATTTAATGACGGGATTGTTATACGAAGACTACAGTGATAGGATGACTTCTTAGCATCTTGAGGATATTCCCTTGGAAATTAACTGGACAGATAGAAGGATTCCTGATGATGATGAAAATGTGATGACTGAATGAGAGAGAGAGAGCTGTCCATGTAAGTACCCAGGTCTCTTATGACCATGTCTTTCTCAACAGGAGTATTATTTATAATGTCTGATACTGGGACAGCTTTTTTTTGCCAAACTCTACTATGCTGCACTTTTTGCATTCATATTGCAACTGTTTTCATTATCCCAGGTATGTGCATATTCCAGCTCTTACTGGAGTTGTTGAGTATCAGTGGATGAGTGGATAATAGTGTGTAACTTGTAGTCTTCAGCAAACTTGGTCAGCCACACTTCTGAGATATTGGCTTGGATGTCTGCAAAATAAATGCCAAACAGGAGATGGGCCCAGCTGCATTAGTTACAAGTTTACATTTAGAAGGGGTGCCAGCAAATGTCACAACTTTGTATCTGTTAGATTTGCAGTTCAACAGACAATGTCCAGGTTTACATTATGGTTGTCTATTTTTTTTAATAATGCCAGAATGAGGAATATTATCAACAGTCTTGGCCAGGTCAAGCTAAGCAGTGTGCACTGAGTGGTGACTGTCCACAGCCCTCTGTAACCTTTTCAAAGACACCTACTAGGATAGAAACTGAAATAATTTGTTAAAAGTTTGGGTTCAGATTCAGTTTAGAGGAATTTATTCCAGTTCTGTACTATGCCTGGAACAATTTCTTTAGGTGCTGCAAATCACTAATTATTTGAAGTTTTATTTTCATATCTTCTTTATTTTCCATATTAAATATAGTTTCATTTTTTTAAAACTAGGCTTCTGTAGTACTGATTAAGGAAACTTGAAAAGTTATGATATCCTATGTAGTCCTTGTTCCTGTGTTTCAGCCTCTTAAGCTATGGAGTTGTAGAACTTCACAGGATTTGTACTTTTGGACTGTGCAAGTTTAATAATTTTTTTAGAGTTTAACAGCATTCAGGAGTATACATAAAACTGACACCTGCAGACACCTTTTTTCAAGGCAGATAATTTATGAGAACAGTTTCGAAAATTTGACACAATTCTTTATATTCTGGGGCTGAGCTCGACAGAGTATATATATATATATATATATATATATATATATATATATATATATATGTATGTGTATATATATATATATATATATATATATATATATATATATAAAATATGTATTCTGTTTGGCATATGCTTAACTAAATAATTCACAATTAAGAAACTACTACATTTTATAGAGTTGAGCTTGACAAAAGTGGAGTTATATTTACTTAACATTGTTAAGATGTTGATTATAAAATTATTATGCCATTATAATCAGCATGTCTTTCACTATTAATTTAGATTATTAGTTAGAAATTATATTTAGAAAATGTTACTGCGGGAAAAGAAACAGAACTTTACTGATTTTTTCCACAGCATGTGAAGTCTCACTATATGTAGGCCAGAACAGTTAAAACTAATAGAAAGAAGAGTAACGGGCCTGAATGAGTGTTACAAATGTCTAATGGTTACTACTGGGTCTCATATATAAACCCTTACAAGAACGTGGTCCTTTTTGGTTGGAACTTAGTTTCACTGAAATCCTACTTCACTGTAATAATGGTCTTTGCTTTTTCTTGCTGTTTTTCCTGCCTCCTGCTCTTCACGTGTTAATGTTTAGTTGGCGGTATGACTCTTGAATATTTTGTAAGGTGATTCAGTGTGCATCTTTTATTAAAAAGATCTTGTAAAGAATGTTTTTTGATGATTAATGTTATGATTTGTGGTGATGGTGCTTCTACATCTTCACACCTCATCAGACTGATTGCACTCTCTTCTTGAAGTTCATCAGAGGCCAATGCCATCATTAGCATGCAGGCCTTTTACAGGGAGTGTATACATTATGAATTATAGTGGGAAACAGTTTATTTATGCTTATAGTCTTCTTTATGACTATATTAGTCTTTATTTATAGACATTTATTTCAGTCTGTTTTATTATATACATTATCACCGTTGTATATTTCACTTCTCAATTTGATTATTGGTTGTACTTGTTGTACATGAGAATGCTTTCTGCATTAAACTAACCAGAATTTTACAGATTGTTCCTACTGAATATGGATTGTCTTTATAAATATACCATAACTGTTTTAGTTGTTGAGAAAAAAATGTAACAGTGGAACATAGCTGCTGTTTCAGTTAACAAGGGGGTTATTACAGTTATATAATGGCTTTTACTGGGTCCCAGACCCAAAGTGTGATTTAAATATTATAATACATAGGGACTGAAGAGTTACTAGAGCTGTGTCTCATTGTTGATAAGGTAATGTCAGGCAGATATTAAACAGCACAGTGATATCTAACCACAGTACTTCAAAATGGACCTAAACAAGGGAAAACGTTAACAACAGATTAAGAGGAGTAAATGAAAATTGTTCTTCTAACCCCTCTTCCAGAAAAAAATAAGAATTATCAGGATTGAACAGAGACTGATAGTTGCTTGTAGTCTGAACTTAGGCCCAAAGACAAAATGGGTCTAAGTCCACTGATAATAGTTTTTATATGAGAATTATATAATAAATGCATCTGTTACTGATTATCTGAACTGTGGAGTACCTGTGAAAGTATACTTTTTGAGAGAATTTGTAAATAATTCAAAAAAGATTATAGGAGTAAAAAATATTTATTGTATTGAAAGACGATGAAGACCGAACTTGCATTCTATTTATTACAGACATTCTAGATGCAGTTTAATTCTAGCAGTACAAATCTGATGACTTATTATGTGATTCCCTGGGGACTAGTTTTAAGTCCCTGACACCCATGACTAGGAACAGTAGTTCATTAATAGACGAGAATCACAACACTCACATTAAACAAATTTATTTTACGACTTAAGTGGCATTGCATGGAACAAATTGTCTATCATAGTTAGTTCAGCTAAGAGCTTATAGTCCTTAAAACAATTGTTGGGCAAATTTTTATTTAGGGGGAGTTAATTCACACAGTCCAGTTCTAACTGGATACGGACCTCCATGTAACCTTTACTGAGGATTTGAGAATGGGTTTAATAAATGTTGAAAAGAATAGACATGCCAGTCTTTAATGAATCAGATAAGTTAAGCAGTACTCTCTGTAATGTCATATCATCTCAAAATTGTAATTTATTTTATATAAAAATCACAATAGTTAAAACTGTGTCATTAAAATATTCTGCGTATTTTCTTGTTATGTCTTTCTTCCAAGTGTTATTGGTATACCTTCTCAGGGGCCAGAAACTGATTCAGGCATGGCAAAGTTAAACAAAACACTCATAATTTTGTAGTTAATTGGAAGTTAAATGTCAATTATATTTATACTGTTAGATATTTGATTTTGTTTTAAAGTTATTCACACTTACTTGCTTAAAACATTGAAATTGATTATTTTGCTGTTATTTATCCATAACAGAAAAACTATACATAATTTTTTATTTATTTTATTTATTATCATTTGATTACTGGGAAAGTCAGACTGAGTCGGTACTCATTTTCAGCAGAGGCCCATGGAGAAAAGCTCCAAAGTATTCAAAAACATTTTAAGAACAATAATTTAATAGTCTTCAAAAATAATACAAAATGATCTATATTTTAAATAATTATATGAAATTAAACATTGTGTTAATAACATTGGTTAATACTAGATACAACTCACTGAACAATGATTTAATATTCAGAGAACTTTTCGCCACTTTATCGAGGAATTAAATGTAAGTGAATATAATACTAACAGGAATGGAAATATGTAATGAGGCATAAACCATGGTTATGGTATATTTAAAAAGAGAGTCAGGGGAGAGAAGGTGTTCATATTTAGAGATATAATTTATCTTGGGGCTGAGCAAAGAAAGCCACATTTTGGCTAAGAAGTCTTTCAGAATGGTTTTAAAGGACTTAGGAGAGGGCATTGACCTGATAGATAGGTAAGGAGTTCCAGATCTTAGCAACATGGTATGAGTACAGATCATGCTCATTAGATTCATAGGTTTATGGGCAGAAAGGAGTTTTTGGTTATTAGACTGTAATAACTGATTGGGAACATAGTTGTGTAAAATGGTATTAAGTGCTGGAGAAGCAGATTGATGCTGGATAATTTTATAAGTGTTAAGAAGATGTATACATTAGTTTACGGGGTAGTTCTAACCAATTTAGTTTTTTTTGGTGCTCTACAATGGTTTATCATAGCGTTGTTCAAGTTTTGATTTTTGTGATGCCTGGAGGTTAGTAAAGATAGGAGCACCATAAAGTAATGATGGTAGGAGGTAAGTAGTGGCAAGCCTAGTTTAAGTTGCATTGGTGAGAAAGTTTTTGGCTCTGTAATGCATCCCTAGTTTTTGGTGATTGTTTTTAATTCAGCTTTGTATGGGCAGGTAAAATTTAAGGTTATCATCCACTCTCACCCGTAATAATTTGTTTCGATAAGTGACTTAAATGGCTGTATTGTTAAGAGAGAGAGAATTCTAAATTGTGCTTTTACTTGAGAGAGAGATCTGAGGAAAAAAGTAGGAGTTTTTTTTTTTTTTTTGAGCATGAGTTATGAATTACAAAGCCACGTTTCCATGTATGTCAAAGCTTCCTGAGTAAATTTTTTTTTTAAATGTGTCAAGTTGTCTGATATGCATATGAATGTAGAGTCATCTAGATTAGATGATAATTAGTTAGGTTGTCCTAGTATCCTCTCTTATATTTCTGAAATGTAAGAAATAAAGAGGTTTGAAAGGGCAGAGTATGAGGATGTAGTTAAGATAGGAAGTAGTGAAGGTTTATTTGGGGAAAGTAGAAAATGAAATGTAGATTAACGGATAGCTACTGCTGGGGAAGAGTCTGAGCATGAATGGATATAGTGCAAAGCAGTATAAGAGGGAGAAAGGTAATAGGGAATGATGCTAAATGTTAGATCGAAGTTGGGAAATAGTAAAATAGAAACAGGAGTGTTTGCATGATAATACATACACACACACACACACACACACACACACACACATATATATATATATATATATATATATATATATATATATACATGCATACATATACATTTTTCAAGCACAGACATTTATGCACATCTAATCTGCAATATACCAAATCAGTTGTTCCCATAATTTAGTTGCCAGGCTGTTCTTAAAAATATTTATAGTACTTGCTTTAATGTAGTTTGGTAGCCTATTCCATGTATCAGCTGTTCTCTGAGAGAACCAGTTAGTACACTTCCTATTCTATAGAATCTTTTTTTAATTTCTCCAAATCTTTTGGGTTTCTAATACTATGATGGGAATGGACCCCATTCCTAAGTCAAAGTACGGCTGAAGTTCATGAAATTAGTATTGTTTCAATCTTTGATGTCAGCCAGTAGTGCTCTTCGCAGCACTCGCAATGTGCCCAGTAATGATTCCTTCTGCAATTCATATGGAGTTACATGTATTGGTAACATATCTAAATATGATTGTAGACTCTTTTTTATAAGACCGATTGCTCCTACTACTATTGGAACCATCTGGGTATCTTTCGTCCACATTGTCTCATTTCTGCCTGCAAATCCTGATATTTTATGACTTTGTGTCTCTCTGTACGCAAGACACTGTAGTCACTGGGTGTGGTGATTTCAATAATCAATGCTACTTTTGTTTTCTTTTCTTGGACCACTATACTTGGTTTTCTAGCATCTATCTTTTGAACTGTTGGTAATGGGTGATCCCATGTGATGTAAACTTCACCATTTACTATGATGCTTTGTGGCTCATGGTTCCAGTGTTTTTCAGCCACTTCAGTACCATAATGTTTGTACAATCCCCAGTGCAACAGTCTTGCCACATTATTATGCCTTTCAGTATCCATTTCTTCTGCCATTAGTATGTCACAACCAGCAATAAGGTGTGCGACTATTTCTAATTCAGTTTTACAAAACCTACATTTGTCTGTTTCTCCCACATGTGCAATGGACTTTGTAAACCAGCGTGTACGTAGCCCACTATCTCAGGCTGCTAATATTAACCTTTCATCTCTTGGTTTAAATTAGCCTCTCCTTAACCATTCCTGCATTTGTTCCTGATCAATATGAGGTTCTTCCAGAAGTTTTCTATACTTGCAACTATGTTTATGTTTTTTCCACATTTCTTGCCTTCTCATCTGGTCCTTCACCTTATAGTCTTTCTTTTGTTTTTTTGGCACTTTCATTTGCTGCCTGGTTTTTATCTACTTCTGGTTTGATTTCCATTCCTGCTTGACGCCGATATGCTTCTGCTAGATTAAGCAACAAAGTCATCTTAGATTTATTCTCCTCATGTTTCAAAAATTTCACTATGTTTGCATCTTGTGAGGTCAGCAGATATGTGTGGAGTCCAACAGCTGCAGATCTATACATGTAATCAATTTCAAGGAAGCCCATCCATCCTTCAGAATGGGGAATATATAATCTTGGTATACACTGTTTTTTTTATAAATCATTCGGTGAGCATGAAGCATCCTTCTTGTTTTCCTGTCTAATCTATCCAACATATTTTGGGGCCAATCAGTCACTCCAAAACTGTAAGTTAGGACAGGAAGAGCAAATTGGTTTATATTTTGGGGGCAATCAATCACTCCAAAACTTTAAGGACAGGAAGAGCAAATTGGTTTATAGCTTGGATTTTGTTCCTAGATGTCAACACTATTTTCAGGATTAATTTGAGTCTTCTGAAGTAGTCCTTAATAAGTTTTATTCACATTTGTTCATGTTTTATTGTTGATCCTTCATCAATTCCCAAATATTTATCCACTCCCTCTTGCTCAAGTTCTTTTATATGACATTCTTGTCCCAAATTGATGTTTTCCTGGTGCTGCAGTTTTCCCTGCTTTAAAGGTTGCATTTGCACACTTATCTTCTACATAGGTTGTCTGATGATTCTCTGCTACTTTTTGATAACCTCAAACATTCCCAGAGGTAGTTGTCTGTAAATGTCCTGTATAAGGTCACCTCTTAAGTATTGCACAATGTACAAGTTCAGATATTTTAGTCTTTTGCAATAACTTAAATTTTCACATGCATGGATGTTCTTGGTATACTTCCACTCTACTCTTTCCAGTTTACCATGCTTGTTTTCTTCCAAGGTTTCCATATTGTTATTCCATTCTCAGGTTTGGGTCTCATGTAACTAACAAACAATGATGTCACCATTTCTGATTTCCTAGACTTCATAAATCTTTGTATACAACCTTTAGTTCTATAACTATCATTAACCGATTGGTTGATATGATTAGAAAAACTCTGGATCTACCAATATATCCAAGTCCTTAAATGAAGCTACAGATTCAATCACTGTGTGCTGTATTACATATTTATCTTTCAATTTATGTCTCCCAAAACTCATATGGTTAGTATTAGGATATTATTCACCTGTGCTCAAACGAGCAAGTAATTCAAGTTCTTTTGCAGACATGCCCTATCTGTATCTCAAGTAATCAGTTTACCCAATTTCAGCTCATCTCCATACAGACTGTAGACTACCTCGGATGAAAAAGCTAAATCTGAAAGCTACAATCGGAACAGGTATGAGCCTAGGATAGAGCCCTGTGGGACCCCAGTGACTGTAACCAGGAATTTCACTTCTCCAATTGCTGTTTGATTCTTGCTATGTCCGATTTGTAAGCCATGCAGCTATACATCTTATCAAGAGTACATCAATATCTAGTTGTTCTAATTTATTGATCAGTGTTTTGTGTATGACCCTGTTGAATGCTGACATAAAATCTATATAAATTACATTACGGCACGACTTTTCATTCATAGATGTTATGTTATAGAACATCATGTTACAGGAGGTAATAAATCTATTTTCAAAATATGAATGCTGATATATGGTTTCAAGTCCCAATCTTTCCAGTTCTGACAATAACTTATCCAATATTACCTTCTTCATTATTTTTCAACAACATGAAAGTTGACTTAAGGGTCTGTATGACTCTAGGTTTGTCCTACTCCCCTTTCCCAGGAAGATAGGTTTAATAAGCACATCTCCAGTCTTAAGGAATCTCCTCATATTTATAAAACCTAGTAAATAATAGATATAATGGTACTGTAAGTTCTTGCTGAAGAGTTCTCAGGTCATTATTACTAATTACGTCTCCTCACTGTGCTTTGTTTGGCTCCAGTTTGTGTAGTTCTTTTTTCAATATAATCTAATTTGATTCCAGTATCTGAGGTCACTTGGATGCCACTAAGACAAGTTATCACCCCTTTTGTGGATCCAAACTGTTTTGCAGAAGATTTTGTAAATATATCTATAACCTGTTGTGTCTGAAAATACATTTTCGAATCTATACACAGTTTATCAGTTTGTATGTCTTTACTTCTTACACTTCTTATGTATGTTTAAAATGGTTTCCTATTATACTCAGTATCTTTATATCAATTTTCTTCCAATTTTTCTTGATCATGTTTTATACTATTCTTAATTTTTTTGTCCAGCTTCTTTATTTCAATTTTCAAAGTTGTAGTTCAACTTCTTTGCCATTACTTACATTTTTTGTCTCTCAACTTAATAAAGTATCTCATTGTTATGGAAATATATCATCCTGATATTGTGTGCCTAGATCCTGATGTTAAAAATTTTTTGATGTTTTTGCATTCAAACAATTTTTCTTTCAAAACTTTCCAGATTCCTTCTGCTGTTTTTCCTCTGAACGCATCACTGTAATTAGTTTAACATAGTGATTGTTTTGCTTCCATATAATCTGTTATTAATCTTCTGTGCATTCATAAGGACCACAAACAATATCCAGTATGGCAGATTCCCTGGTATTTTTTTTTTTTTACAATTTGAAGCAATTGCTGTTGCTGAACATGTGTTGTGAATAATTCCCTTACTAATGTTGTTGAATCAATGTTATTCCAGTCTGTTTCTGGTAAATTTAAGTCCCCAGCCACTATTATTCATCCCTCTTGTGTTTCATGCAAGAAATGTAAGAATTTCTCTAAGTCATCAGCACTTGAGTTTGGTGGTATATACACTCCAACAGTTGTTATTTGTTCCAGGGTTATCTTTACTGTCACAGTTACACAGTCTATAGTGTTGGTGTTATTGAACATGTAATAATCACAGGTCTCATAACTATCTTTAATCTCTATCATAATACCTCCACTTGTTTTTTTTTTTTGTTAAAATGTCTTTTACAGTAAAAACATTTATACCCTGACAGAACTGGTTTCCTGTCAATGTTCTACTCATTACATCCAAGTGACACCTCCAGGTGCATCTGTAGTTAACTCCTACTGATGCCTGTAGACTTCAAATATTGCTTGTTCATATTTGCATCAATAATTCCACAACCATGCTATATACAAGGTTTTAAAAGATTTCCTCTTAAAGCTTGCACAATGACAAACTCAACTACATTAATATTTGACCTCTGTCTAGTGCAGATAAATAAATATTAACTGTTGTTTTTATTATATTAATTTATATACATATAATTTTCAGATTTTTCTAAATATCTCAACAACGAAATAATACAGACAGAACTCCTTAGCTTTGTATGAATAGTCATGGCTAGATGAATAAAATGCTGCTGACAGTATGTGTGTAACTTGAGTGGTTGCCAAGATATTGTAAGTTGTTTACAAAATATTACAAACATAATAGTTACTGTGTTTACTGTGACTTATAAAATTTGGTTCATGACCGAGAACCTAACGAATACTACCACCATAAAACTAGTTTGTGCTGAAGAATTTGACATTTACACTTCTTTCATAATCCTTATGGTTCCTCATTATGAACATTTGTTTAAAATATGAGGATATAATTTAATTCTGTCAAAAACTTTGGCTCTGCCCATTGAAAGTTACAGTGCAAACTTCCTGAGTTCCATTGGTGTGAGTGAGTTAACTATGTTTCACAAACAATAACAACATCAGTCTTGTGGGAACATAGCAAATTTTCCAATAAAAAAAACTTTATTATTAATACTCCTAGCATTAACAACTATCAAAAATGTATCAAATGGTGCTATCTGTGAACTGTTTAATTTTTGACCTGGCAAAAATCCTACTTTGTGTTTGTCAAAAAAATGTAAAATATCTGCTTCAGAAATTCTCTTCCCTGATCTTGACAAGAGCACATCATCCTGTCTGAACTTACGTGCCCAAAATTAGGCTCAGATGCTCTACACATTTCCATTTTTTTAAAATGGGACATTTTTTTCATGTAGGTATTTATGCAAAAAATCTTTTCATTCATGGTAACATGACTCTCCTTTCTATATGTGATTTGTGAACAACACAGTCTAACAGCTGTACAGGATATGCTATCTAAGAGGACAGTTCCCTACTAACGGTCAAAGAGTCCTTACAGATGAGATCATTTGTACAGACATGAATAAAAACAGGATTACTTCCTTACATTAAGGCATTGTAAGGCCTGCCTCACATCCTGTATTTTTGTTCCTGGCAAGCATAACACTATTCAGTGTTCATTATCTTCTCTGCAAATGTAAGTAGCAGTTCCTCTAATAATTGAATCTGCAATTACAAGAATATTTTTTTCTGACCAGATCAAAATAATCTTCAGCTTCTAATTCAGTAACATCTGCTCTATCATTTGATACAAAGAAATCATCTTCATCACCATTAGTTTTATTAAACCCACTGCTTTCAGTGCTTATTATATTTGCAATCATACAATTTGAATCCAGCTGGATTTGTACATCCACATCTTGATCCATGTTCTAATGTATCTTTCTCCTCTTTTTTTCTTACAGTAATCTTCTTCAGTTCTTCCACATACAGTTTTGACTACTTCTTTTTTCACATGTCCCTGCTTCTTTTTTTCTGCTTTCTCTTTTGGAGCAATGATGCCTTTTTCTATAGACTGAAGTTTTTTTGATAGAAAATATCTTCATTCCCTGCAGTCTGTGAGTTACATAACAAAGCAGTGCTATGTATTCTCTTTGCTTTAAAGGCATTTAGCGTTTTCTTTTTCTTCCTTGTTATTTGTTGTGAACTTCTTACTTTCTTTCTTTTTTATTTCCTTCTATATGCTGTGAGTCCTCAGATTGCTGAATACTTAGTTTTTTAAACACCTTTATTGGATTATCACTTGTGACATAGACAAATGTACATTTATGCAAAAATAAACAAACTGCATTAATAAATTAACATTAACAAACATTATGCTTCACATATATTGATATTGATCACATAACCTAAGTAACATTACATAAATTATTCAATACCTGCCCCCCCTTTTTAATAAGAAATATCTTTATTAAACCATAATTTACGCCATAAGCAATCATTAGAAAAGGGTTGAAGCAAACTACATAGGAACAATAGGAATTGTGGGAGCAATACATACAGGGGGGAATGAGGTCTAAAAGAAGCTAGGACTTAAATGAGCTATATAATGTTTGACTGATAATGAGTGGGTAGATAAGTGATGTATAATGTTTGCAACTGGGAGTGTGTCAGTATGGTTTGTGATGTAAAATATCTGGAACTAGGATTGTGTCTGTGTGGTTTGTACTTGTATCTAGAATTCCAAAGTTGTCAGTGGCATTATTTTATTTCATAGGAGCTGAGTGATTTTTGTAGACAATAGACACATACTTTCCTAAATGTGTTCTAGTTGCACTTTGCCTGAAATTATCTCTTCAGTCCAATCATTAATATATGTAACAACAGTTCTCCAAACCATGCCAATTACACAAGTGCAATCGCCATTAATAAGTCTAGATTTACCACTAAAAATGATAATAGTAAAATTGTTTGGGGAGGGTTAGGAAATTGTTATCCTAAGTAAAATACCAACCACAAAAACTGCTGAAGTAGCGAGGTGCAGTCACAAAGTCCACTTTATTGAAAGGATTAAGTGTTTTCATAAGGTTGTAACAAAACTTCATCAGAATCATTTAAACACTCTTAAAAATACCACTTAAATACCCAACCCAAAAAGTCAGGTGAGCTTAGCCCACCAATAAAAAACTATGAAAAGTTTTTACACATCACATTAAAGACATCGCAAATCATTAAAACTACAAATTCCTATAATTTAAGAACAAAAAATTGAACTGAATGCATATGTTGCATATCATGGTATAATATTTTTCCTTCTAACCTTTGAAAATTTGAATAGAGAAAGACATTAATCTTAAGACACTAGCAATAGAAAGTCATTCACCCCAGTGGTACTGTGGCATTTAACTTCAACTGCCAAAACAGTTCCTTACATTCAATTAAATCTTGCCATGGTCCCCCAAAATTACTCTTACAAACTGTGTCAACACCAAAAAACAGAAATTCATGGTCATGGTTCTCTCCAACATGACAATAAAGAAAATTAGTATTTTGTTATTCTTAATATCATTATGTGTTCATAAATTCTCTCTGTAAACTGATGAACAGTCTTTCCTACATAAAAACTTGGGCATTTTTTACATAGCCCTAAATATATAACACCTAGGCTTACAATGGCTCGCAAGGGCAGTTAGCCTTGTACTAACCTATGAACCTATGAATAGATTTACATGTGCAATGGAAGTTAGTTCTTACCAAAATATTATTTACTTTTATTTCACTATTTTCTAATAAAAACTGACATTCTTTTAACACTTAACATTCTAGATGTCTTGTCATTAATTTCTAATAAATTTTTAAGGCAATTAGCTCACCTGGTAACAAAACGTGGTCTGTCTCCTAAAATTTCAGTAATGCCATCAAAAGCCTTGAAAATAGCACAATTATTATCGATAATTTTCTGGATATACGGATATTCTTGAGTGTAAGTAGTAATAAATGAACAAAAATAATTATCTGTTTTCTTTGATTATTCAAACAAGGGCTCATTAGTTAACAAAATAGGTTGTATAATCCCTTCTGATCTTTTTATAGAGATCTCTTCATAAACTCTGTCAACTAAGTCTGAGGGATAACTCCTAGCTACAAACATTTCTCTTAATTTTACACATTCACTATCAAAAGATGTGTTGTCTGAAATCTTACGAGATAGCCTGATATACTGACCCTTTATAATTCCTTTCTTTTGATGGGCAGGATAGCAACTACCATAATGGAGCAAACTATTAGAATAAGTACTCTTCTTATATATGGTGCTCCGTAGTGTCCTTTTGTTGGAATCCTTAGATACTAGCACATCCAAATAACTAATCTCAGTTAAGTTATAACTGTAGGTGAATTTAAAAAAAAGAAATGGTAGAATGTAAATAGTCTATGAATTTCTGTCTATTTCACTAATATCCCATGGAATAAATATATCGTCCAAATACCTGGCATATATATGCTAGGGAGGGACATTGCCATTGTTGAATAAAAAATATTTTCCCACTGTAATAGGACTATATTTGTGAATATAGGTGGCCCCATCGCAACTCCCCTCTTTTGTTGGAAAAACTATCCATCTAAATGGATGAAATTGTTCTTCAACACCATGTCTAACAAAGTATTCAAAACATTCATGTCATTGTTACTAAAAGCCCTAGATTCTTGTAAAAATTAATAAAACATCTCCATTCCTTCTTCTTGAGGAATGATGTTTAATAAATTGACCACATCTACCCAGGGTTGTATTGCACTGTTCTCAATTTATACAAGAAATCACACAAATCTTTAATAATGTGTGGGCAACTATATAATAACCCTTTTACATTTTGGTCAATGTAAACAGCCATAGGGTGACTAATAGATGTATTAGCACTTACTATGGGGCTCATGGGTGGGTCTGTTAAAACACTTATAAATTTTAGGAATGCGAAACAAGGGGGGGAACAATGAGAAATTTAACCTGAAATTTTAGGAGACAGGCCACGTTTTGTTACCAGGCAAGCTAAGTGCCTTAAAAATTTATTAGAAATTAATGACAAGACATCTAGAATGTTAAGTGTTAAAAGAAGTGGCACTTTTAAATGCGGCAGTTGCACACAATGTCAGTTTTTATTAGAAAATAGTGAAATAAAAGTAAATAATATTTTGGTAAAAACTAACTTCCATTGCACATCTAAATCTATTGGTGTTATATATTTAGGGATATGTAAAAAAATGCCCAGGTTTTTATGTAGGAAAGATTCTTCATCAGCTTAGAGAGAGAATTTATGAACACATAAATGATATTAAAAATAAAAAAAGTACTAATTCTCTTTATAGTCACATAGGAGAGAACCCTGATCATGAATTTCTGTTTTTTGGTGTTGACACAGTTTGTAAGAGTAATGTGGGAGGGGCATGGTGAGATTTAATTGAACGTAAGGAGCTGTTTTGGAAGTTGAAGTTAAATGCCACAGTACCACCAGGGTTGAATGACTGAATTTCTATTGCTAGTGCCTTAAGATTAATGTCTTATTCTGTTTAGAGTTTCTTAATGTTTGCTGTTCAAATTTTAAATGGTTAGAAGGAAAAAATGTTATACAATGATATGCAATATAAGAATTCAGTTCAATTTTTGTTCTTAAATTATAGGAATTTATGGTTTTAATAATTTAGGATGTCTTTAATGTGATGTGTAAAAACTTTTCATAGTTTTTATTGGTGGGCTTTGCTCACCTGCCTTTTTGGTTGGGTATTTAAGTGGTATTTTTAAGAATGTTTAAATTATTCTGATGAAGTTTTATTACAAACTTATGAAAGTGCTTAATTCTTTCAATAAAGTGGACTTTGTGACTGCACCTCACTACTTCAGCAGTTTTTGTGGTTGGTGTTGGTTACCAGTTTGTTTTTTCTGGTTTTGGATGATAAGTAAAATATGTGTGTGAAATATAATAGTAGACTAAGATGGGATGGGAATTGGGGTAGGGTAGGGGAGTGTAGTGTGCTTCCAACCCTCAGGTCTTTTATTACAGATAGCAATCAGTTTATAGCTGATAGAGAGCAATTAACAAGGAGGCACAAAATAGAGCAGAATTTCTTTCATTTATCAGATACAGAAATCTGGAAACTGGGGAGATTAACTAAATGGCATATATAACTTAATCTATTGATCAACTCTTACTCATACGATCTGGCTGCTTTGTCTTTTGTTAAAGTTATTCTGTTTGTTTCTGTTTGCTGTGAAATGAAAAATAAATATATCTTTTTTCTTGTTTTCTCATTAACAAAAAAATCACCCATTTTATAGATAGCTGCATATCAAACATTTACATTTATAATACCCTATTGCCTTGTTTGATTTAAAATTATTTACATTTGTTAAAAAAAAACAAGAACAAAACAGTATGTCTTTCTGTATCAATTTACATACTCCTTTAAAGCTATTTATGATTCCTAATAAAACAAATACTCTGTAGATAATTTCTTACTGAATAACATTGCTTATTGTTCAGTTGCATTATATTCATTTTAGTTTTATATTCTTTGATTTTTAATATAGTGAATACTGTTACATGGGTTCAAATGTCCGCACTTTCTTACTTTTCTTACTTTTGGTACTTACTATCATTGCTTTGCTCTGGGTGTTCCCAAATAAGTGCCCTACTTTTTCTATGTTTCTGTTCTAACACTTTTTGTATGCCATGAATAGATGTTATCTCCACTTTTCTTTGGTACTGATCTAATGCTTACATACTAGAGGAGTGTTGGCAAGGATAATTATACTGCCAATGTCTTGCAGGACTTGAAATGCAATACAGTTTGGTAGCTTGGTTGTAATACAATGACATAATGTGGAGTCATTTATTCAAATTGCAGTCTTATAAAGCTAAGTTTGAACAACTTCATTTATAGCATGCATAGCATTTTTCACATTTGTATTACTAGCATTATTGTATTAGTGGAATACAATATGTATATGTAACCCCTCCCCCCACATTTGAAACAGGTTTAAATATTATTTGTTATTTATTTATTTGCTTATTTATACTGCAGTGGTGGTGCTGTGGTAATGTTGTCGCCTCACAGTAAGACATTGTCCTGTTCGATTCTCAGCTAGAGCGTTTTCTGTGTGGAGACATGCGTGAATGAGCGTACCTTCGTTAAAGGTTGTGCATCAGAGCTGGCAACTTGGCACATAAAAATCTACTGCTAATCATTAGTGGACCAGAGTTCCACTGTGGCGACCCCTAACCGGGAAAAGCCGAAAGACACAACAACAACAACAACAACAACATTTATTTGCTTATTTATTTATTTATTTATTTCAACAGGTGAAGCATTTCTTGTTATAATTTTAGTCTTAGGATCAAATGAATCAATTTTAAACAATTTATCATTACCTGATAAGGGTTCTACTTATGTCACTAGCTAGTCAGAGGTCTTGGGGTCACATTGAAATACTCATTTTCTTATAGTACTAGGTAAAGTGTTTTTAAATCTCTCCACTGCTGGAAGTTTTAACATTTCTATTTTACTGTTACTATCTCCTTCTAATAAAAAATTTAATATTTGTTTTAAGTCAATCATCTCTATACTTACTGGTTTATAATAATTAAAAGTGTAGTTATAAAGTTTTAGGTGTATTAGGGTTGCTGTTTTTTTCAAAATTTAAACAAACCCAAACCTGCTCATGTGATTAAATTAATTGCATGATTGAACAATATGCAAAAAAAAATGTATCAATTAGATACTTTATACAACCCCTAAAGCCCTAATTTATATTAAAATTAAAAAAAAAATGTAATGCTTTGCTTTTTTGTTTACAATTAACAAAACAATATATGAAAGTGTTGACTTAATGTTTAATACTTTTTTTTAAATGATTAAAAAACCTAGAAAATTCAGCAATGACAGATTCAGAACCATGGCACAGTTACCCTTACAAGCCTGTTTCTTCTAGCCTAAGAACATCCCCTAAACTTATCCCTTCATTTATGCCTGGATATTTGCTTTAATGCCATATTTTTTCATAAGTTTTAGGGCTTGTACTAAAGGAATTATCCCAACCATAGCTAGAGTTCTTGCTTAAGCTTTTCATAGTCTGTGTAATCAGTTCACCCTGTGTCCATATATACTTTTAATGCCTCTTCTGCCAACTTGGATAACACGATTTTTGTCCATTCTGATCTGTCCCAGTTTTCTTGGGTGGAATATTGTTCAAACACCACCAGGTAGGATTCCAGGTGATCCTTCTTACTTAACTTTTATGGCAAGCACATTTTTGCCATCGCTTGCATATTAGTCAGTCCAGTCAATGATTGTTGAATTTGTACCAATTTCTATTCAGTACCTACCTTTGGATTCTGCAAGCATTTTCAGCAGTCCCTCCATGGTTGATGGCAAAACGCAACACTCCTTGAAGTGAGAGAAAAATACCTTGTCAGTAGTACACCAGGAATAGCAAAAACAAAAGGCTTATTAATAAGCACACCAACAGTAGCAACTCTATAGGAAAATGTTAACACAAGTGGCTTGTGCAGTTAGAGGCAGGGGCATTTCAAGAAGTGGAATATTTGGCAGTTCTTGGCCAAACTGCCCATGCACACAGCAGCAGTGCAAGTATGAAACACAGTGTAAGTAGTGCTTGTATATAAATACTTTAGAAAAACAACAGAAATTGCAGCTTACTTGTCTGAAACTTGTTTGCAAACAGCCTGTTTAGTTGGGGGGATGTATGAGACTAGACTTTATGGTAAAGATAACCAAGGGACTGTTTAATTTGTTTGCTGTGTGTGTGTGTGTGTGTGTGTGTGTGTGTGTGTGTGTGTGTGTGTGTGTGTGTGTGTGTGTGCGCGAGCTCGCTTGCATGCGTGAGCACTCGCGTGCAATTCCTGGTATGCACAGTGTTGTATTCAGGACTGGTTTCTGTACTTTGTACCTACTGATTGCCACAACAGCCTGCAGCTCTCCAAAACCCCACGGGTATTGTTGAGTGAATGAATGAATACATAATATATAGTATCACCATACAGAGTCAGGTGTTTGGTAGCAGAGGATTCTGTAATAATTATAATGTCATAATTGTCATTATATGTTTTGATCATGAGCTCATTGAATTTATCATACCTTCAGCATTGGATATAGAAATATTCAAAGAAGTAGATCTGACTGTTATATCAAATGTTTTAGGAACAGTGGTTAAGTCTAAAAGGAATACAGTGTTTTTTTAGTGTAAAATCCTACCAGCTTGACTCAAGTAAAACTGATATCCTCAAAGAAAAGGATATATTTATCACTCCAACCTCAAAATGCTCCCTAGATAAAAACGTCCTTATCACTAAGACTGAATTTGCTTGACTTCCAAGATGGCTGCACAGCACTTTAATTTCAACTCTCCCAGCGTGAAAAAAAAAAAGAAACCAAGATATAGCAGCCAGTAACACTTCCAGATTTAGTAAATTCATTTCTTCTTTTTTAGTGAACTGTAGGCATTACAATGTAAAAAGATAAATGCTAGACAAAAGCATGTTTAAGTTAATATGTTGTAATATTGGGTTGTTGAGGTGGGGGTGAGGTGTAAAAGTGCACAGATTGTAAACCACCTGGATTCCAATAAAAAAGAAACTTAGATTCTGAAAGAAACTAAACTAGAAGAGGTTAAGAGAAACACTGACTTGGAAGACTCATGAAACTAGCTCTTCAGAAAAGAGTAGTTCAAGCTCCAGGTTTGGCAAGACATGGCTTCCAGTAATCTAGAGGAAAAAATAAATCAAATGGGGTCAGAGTTGATTAAAATAAATGAGACGTTGAAGGAGTATACCATCTTAAATAGCAAAAGGCTGGAGAAAATGAACGGAGCTTTAAACAGCTTTTCAGATGAACTGATAAAACTGTGAAAATCAGAGGGTGAAATGAATAAAAGGCATAGTGAGCATGACAGTGCTCAAGAAGAGCTGTTTAAAAAATGGTAGAGTTAGAGGACAGAGTATTCTGGGAAAACCTGAGATTTTATTTTCTGCTGTACTAGAGAAACTGGAAGGAACAGACTATATTAATTTTATAAAAGCACACATAAGCAACTGGACTGGTATTCCAGTGGATTTGTTAATTGAAAGGGCACATTGTGTTTATGCCCCAAAGCTGGCTGTGAGAAAACAGCCAAAACTTGTATTAGTAATGACAAATGAATACCAGCAGAAAGAGATGATCCTGATAAAATTGTGACATAAGGGTAAAGTATTAAAAATTGGAGACAATAGACTATTTGTGGAAAATGCTTATTTATTGTACACCAGGCAGAAGAGAAGCATGTTTAACCCAGCAAACAGGGAATGCCAAGAGGCAGGTATGAGATTCAATCTATTGTAGGCAGCTGTATTCAGAATATTTTTTTCCTGGAGGTACAAAGTCATTTTTGATGAAGAGTAGGGTAAGGAGGAAATACAAAACTTTGTCCAACAAAAAGTGAGCCAACAAACAGGAATGGACTCTGCTTTTCACTCTTCTGATAATAAAACTTAAAGAAAAGCATTTCCAGTGAAACCTTTTCCAATGTCCCAAAGGAAAATGCTTGTGAGAAGAATTGGGAGTTCCTTGGATTTGAAGAGGAGTGTGGTTTGAGAGATGAAGATGAACAGGAAGAAGACCAACAACACTAAAATTAGTGAATAAATGTGAGATTATAAAGAATCAGTCACATTTGTGAAATATTTGACTTTTGCTGACTTTGTTAAACATGTGGGGGGGCTGGAAAGCATATATCCCACTTTATGTCATTAATGTTTGGAAGGACACTAAAAGGAAAAGGGAAAAAATAAATGCAAGTAAAAACAATTTTATCCTTAACAGTATTTGTATTAAACATTCCATGATATAAATTGCATGTTTTATAGCAAAGCAGTTACAATTATTGCTGTATGTGATAAAGCTACTGAAGCATGCAACTGCCAGTTGCTGAGGTGGGGTGAGGTATAAAAGTGCACAGATTGTTTTATATGTATATATATATATATATATATATATATATATATATATATATATATATATATATATATATAGTTTATATATTTTATCTTACTTTTGCATAGGTGAATGTCTCAATTAACACCCTTGGCCTTAACAAATAACAAGTTTTTTTTTTATTTAGGCAGGTAAAAAGAGAACACTGAATTTAATGAAATGTTTTCCTTTAGAAAATAAATGTTCAGTTTGAGTAGTTTGAGAAGTTTGTAGCTGAGGGCAGATACACATTTTATTCCTAGGTTTCCATGGAGACTGTATGCAATAAAAAAGCCAGTGCACTTTTTTTAAGGCTAAAAGTTAATGTTTTCATATCTTGGAGGGGAATAAAGATAATACAAGAACAGACAGCAATTAGTGTAAGTAAGAGTACAGGCTGTAATGTGTGTCTTAACATAGGTAAGCTTTAGGGTTTGCCTGTTTGTGCAGCTATCAGTTTAGGACAATTGTTCCTATCAGGAGGATTAAACTTCATAAATTGAATATATTAATAGTTTTGTGTGTTTGTTTTAAGCTAATAAGTTATGGGGATATTCTGGAGGTGTGCTGCTTTTTTGAGGGTTTTCATTAAAATAAAACGTCTTGTAAAATGTGACATAGGTTCAAATGGAGATGACAAGCAACAACTGTATAAAAGATCAACTGCCAAACATTAGTGGGTGCATGAAACACAAAAAACTGGAAACAGATATTTAAAAAACTGACATATATAATAACTGGAATAATAGCGTCTTATCATAATGGCTACACTAAATATAATATTTTGGAATGTGAATGGCCTCACAGATATAGACAAAAAGGGAAAGGGCACAGAATTATACTAAGAAATGCAGAGCACAAATAGCAATGCTATAGGAGACACACTTGGAAAGAAATGAGCATGCACATTAGATAAAGAAAGGATTTCAGGAGGGATATTCAGGAGATGATCAGGCACAAAGGAAAAGAGGAGTAGTTATACTAATTGCTAGAGGAGCTCCAATAGTGATAGAAGAGGGAAAAATATAATAATGGTAAATTTATGGCGTTAAGAAGCTACTGTCAAGGGGGGGGGAGGATTCTGCTGGCATATATTTATATTCCACCTAAAACTGCTATTATGGAGCTTAAGAAATTTTTATGAGAAATAATCAGCTTTCAGCAGGTAATATTACTTATAGGTGGGGACTGTGTCTGTATCTGGGTACCTAGAAGGGAATGTATAACAATGAAGGTGGATTTCTGAAGAAATTTATGAAAACATTTGGTATGGAAGTTGTGAAATCAGTAGTAGGATCTTGAACAGAATTTTTATATTATTCTCCAGGGTACAATAACAGGGCATGACTAAACAGAAAGTATATTTCACAGGAAAATGTGCAATTAATTGAAGGCTTTGACACACATCCAACAACTATTTCATATCATTCACCAATAACAACTAAGATAAAAATGCAGGGTAATAAAGTACAAATGAGACACTAGCACTTCTTTACCTACCTGTTCAAAAGAGAAGAATGTAAGGAATGGGTAGTGGAAAGTATTTGAGAGTTATTAGGGAAGATAGAACTTACTTCAGAAGTTATACCTAGTGAGTGGGATAGAGAAAGTGGAGTTTAAGAATAGAGTAGAAATAAAAGAAAAAGAGATATGGTTAAGAATTAATAGGATTTATTTAGAAGGGCTGACAAAGATTAAAGTATTGCAGAAAAGGGGAGTCTCAGAACAAAAACAGGCACAATTGCAGAATGCTAAAGGGAAAATAAGGAAATATCTGGTTAACATACTTGACTTCAGAAAGCTTGCTTTTAAGTAACTGTTTTTTGATAATAACTCCAGAGCACAAAAACTTATTGCACAATGACTTAGGCAACAGAAAGGGGAAAGGGGTGTTGCCAAACTTAGGGAGCCTATAATAAGAAAAATAACCAGAGATTCTGTCAAGGTAAAACTCTGTATTAAGGACACAGAATTCCTTCACTCAGATTTCTTCAGTCATAGAGCCAACAGACCTCAAAAAAAGGTGGAGGCATCTCTCTTATATACCCCATGTCTTTCACTATTGTCCCATATACAAAACCCATCCCACAGTTCTCCACAGCTAGTTTCTTTCCTTAAAATGAATAATTGCAAAAACCTCTGTGTGATAGTCATTTATATTCCCCCAGGCAATAACATCCCAATTCTTGAGGAAATCCTTGCCTGGGCATCTACTAACATAAGAAATGAGACTATCATATTGGGAGACGTAAATATCAACTGGCTAGACATATCCCCTCACCACTCTAACTGCAATATCAATCTATTTAAGTTCACCCAGCTAGTTAACACCATAACCAGGCCTAATAAAATTAATACTAATGGCTTATTCCTAGACTGGATTTTAGTGTCCGACCCAAATAAAATCATGTCTGCTGGTACACTCGCCAATAGTATAAGTGACCACTTACTGGCCTTTATACAACGTGAATGTACCACAACAATTAATAAACATCAGTACAGGGTTACCAGAGATGAATTCCAGTTCTGTCCATCTATCTTTAACCAAAGATTGCTTAGAACCAACTGGGATGCACTAAAATTACTTCCCCTTGATGAGGTAGTTAATTTCTTCAACTCAACCTTCCTCAGCATACTAAACAATCTCGCTCCCCTTAGACAAACAAGAGTAAAGACCTACCATGCTAGTTGGCTAACGAGATCCACTAAGGATCTCATGAAATGCAGGGACAAATCATGGAAAATCTGGCAAAAAAACAAGAACCCATCTGACCTCGCCCAATACAAACAGCTCCAAAACCAGGTTAAGCGCCAAGTATTACATAGGTTCATAGGTTCATAGGTAGGTACTAGGCTATTGGCCCAAGGGCCTATGTAAGCCTAGCCAACAAGGTTCCCTGGCTTACGCCACCCAAGAAAGTTATTTTCCTGTGCCACTGTCGAACAGAGACACAGAAGTGATCCCAGGGGTGCATTTCCTATTTCCCATCCACTCATCAAGATTTTTCTTGAAGAGTGCTAATGAAGAACTTTGCTTGACATAGATGGGTAGCCTGTTTCAGAGTATGGGAAGTCTCTGGGACAGGAATCTATCCCTCCAGCATGTCCTGTTTATTGTGGTGATGAGGTTTAGGTCCCTAGAGCGTGTAGCTCGGAGGGATTGGGATTTCTTTAGGTGTAGCATGTCCAACAGCTCTGGGTTTGACATAGCTTTATATGTTAGGCAGAGATCACCTCAGAGTAGGTGATATGCTACGGAGTAAAGCTGGAGTTTTTTGAGGTGGCCAGTGTAGGACATTTGTTTGAGGCCAGTAATCCTCTTTGTGAGGTACTTCTGTGGCCTTTCCAGCTGCTACAGATGTCTTGTGAGGTACATTCCAAAAGGGGCATTGTACTCTATAATGGGTCTAATGAGTGTTGAGTAGAGGGGAACAATGATCTCTTTTTTCCTGGATAAGAACCCTTTTATGATGAGGTGTGCAACGTAGAAGGACTTCATGACTACTGTGGTGATGTGACTATCAAAGGAGAGACTACTGTCCACCTGGGTCCCTAAGTTTCTTATCACACATTTGGAGTTAAGTAGATTGCTGCGTATGTGGTAGTTCATGGGTACAGAGTTTTTATCAAAGGAGATGACACTGCACTTCTTGGCATTGATCTTGAAGCCATGGCTCTGACACCAGGCATCTGTCTCAGCGAGGCTCTTCTTTAGGACGTCCACATCATTTGGGGACTTGGCTATGGCTCCTAGTTTGCAGTCATCTGCAAACTTGATTAGCCAGAGGCCTTCTGTGTTAGGTTGTACTTCAGAGAAGTAGATACCAAACAGGAAAGGTCCCAGGATGGAACCCTGTGGTACTCCACTTGCCACTGCTTTGAAGTCAGATTTGGAGTCTGCAACTTTTACAGTGTGGGTTCTGTCAGTGAGCCATTTGGCAACCCATCTTGTGATGTAGGGATTTATACCTAGTTTAGTGAGTTTAGCTATAATTCCAGAATGGGGGATGTGTCGAAAGCCTTGGCGAGGTCAAGATAGGCTGTGTGAACTACCTTACCCTCATCTACGGCTTTGGTGACTGCCTCAAAGAAGTCAATCAGGTTCAGGAGGCATGATCTGCCTTTCACAAACCTGAACTGGGTGGGATCCAGAGTTTGGAAGTTACCAATTGCTTTGTTTATGAGTTTCATGATGATATGTTCCATGGCCTTGCAGACCAGGCTTGTCAGGCTAATAGGTCGATAGTTCCCAGGATCAGTGGTGGCTCCCCCTTTGTGGAGTGGGATAACTCTTGTTGTACGCCATTCAGTGGGCACAAAGCCTGATGTGAGGCTATTATTGAACATGGTCAAAACAAAAGAGAACCCTACCTTACATTACAAAATCAACACAAGCAAAACCCAAAGAAATTCTGGAGCTCTCTCAACTCTTTATTAAACTCAGGCTCTATTATAATCCCTGCCCAGACCCAGATAAAACACCCATTGAAATTGCTGCAACCTTCAACTCCTATTTCACAGATACTATAGCCAATCTAACTGCTACCTTTCCCAAAACCAACTTGTCCACCACAGACCTCTCCACAGCTAACACCAGTACACCCCCTATTCCCAACCTTACTCTGTCATCTATACTCACCTCGACTATTAAAAATTGCTTCTAAAACTCAAACCATGCACAAATGCCCCAGACAATATACCCACCAAATACCTGCAAATCTCAGCCATCTCAATCACTTACCCTATTGGCATACTTCTCAACAGATCTGTCCAAGAATCCTATATGCCCATCATCTTGGAAAAAAGATTATATCTTCTCCCTACACTAGGGGGGCCCCAACATAGACACCACCAACTTCCGCTCCATTGCTATACTATCACCCATCTCTAAGATTCTGGAAAAATGTATTCATTCTCAACTTATTCACCATCTGACTCACAACCACATCTTCTCCTCCACCCAACATAGATTTAGGCCAGGACATAGTACCACCACTGCCCTCATATCCTTCATGGACACTGTCAAACAAGCCAGTGATGCTGGTAAAATCTTATCTTCACTATTTTTTGATCTTTCTAAAGTTGTCGATACTATATCCCACTCTTTCCTTCTAACAAAACTCTCTAACATAGGTAAGTCAGCTCAAACTCTAAACTGGTTCACTAATTACCTCACTAACAGGCAACAATCAACAAAATGGCAGAACTCTTGCTCCCCTTTCCTAAACACCACCACTGGTGTTCCTCAAGGCTTCATTTTAGGCCCACTTCTGTTTAGCATATTTATCAATAACTTCCACACCACACATTCTTAACGCTCAGTCATCCAGTACATAGATGACTCCACTATCATCTGCACTGCGAACATTTCCTCAGAACTACACCAACTCACCCAAAATGCCCTCACCTCCACCAGAATTTGGATGCCTAATAATCATCTTGCCCTGAACCCCAACAAAACCAAACTAGTAATCTTTGCCCCCAAAAAGTCCACACCCCTACAAAAAAAGAACTTCACCATTCAATTCGTAAATGGTACCACAATCGACATTGTACCTAGCACAAAACTCCTAGGTGTCATAATAGATGGAAACCCCACATTAGACCTGCACATCCAGTCCAATGTCAAAAGGACACATCAAAAGCTTGGCACTCTCTACTGACACAAACATCTACTCAGTGAATCAGCCCGACTTTCCCTTGCTTCTTCTTTTCCATTACCCTGTCTTTTATATGGTGCCCCCTCCTCACCAACATTCAGTCCTCTCTAAAGTCCAAACTAGACACATGCTACAACAAAATTGCTAAGTTTGTAACTAATGCCTCCTACTCATCCCACCACTGCTTATTACGCAACCTAAAATGGCTTGAACTCCCCAACTATCTTACCTTTATCTAACTAACTACAGCTCACAAACACATTCATAATCCATCCATGTGCCCTGCTCTATCTTCTATACTTACTATATACCATCCTAACAGACCACTTTGATCCAACAACCAACTGCTCTTAAATGTAGAAAAACCCAAACTTTCAGCTGGCCAGATGCTATGCTCCTTTACCATCTCAAAACTTTGGAACTCCCTCCCCCCAACACTTAGATCCACCCACTCAGCAACCTTCTTCGAGACATCTCTGAAACAACACCTCTCCTCATCTTGGCTGTGCACATGTGCTAACACCACATCTCATATAGCCTAACTTCAACCATCACAACTATTCTCACCCCCACTCTACTACTCTGGCATCCTCCTTTCACATCCACCTGTCTTTTTACTTACTCCACCTCTCCATCCTGTCCACGTCCCTCTTCTGCTAACCCTCATTGTCCTACCATTGAACCATGCAAGACATTCAGGTACTCTCACAGCCTGCCTTAATATCATACCATCACTTATATCTGCAACAATATCCACCGACTTTGCTGATTCCTGTAATGGGACTCATATAGCCTATCACTCAGCTATTACACCTCCTAAATATGTGAAAAGTTTAAGTACCTAGTCTCTAATTAATTCCTATATCCACTTTGCACTGACTGCATGAAGTGCCCTATATAAAATTTGCTAGCTGAAAACTACCCGCATTGAATGTTCTCATGTATATACTCTGTACTGGTTGTATAATATCTTTGATTTGAGAATAATTATTTATGTACTGTTTTTTTTCACCAATTGTGTAAGCTGCCAATAATATGTACTAAATGCCTTCATTTAGTACATATTCATAGGATAAAGAGTCTCAAAAATCTGTCCTATGCTGCCCGACTGAAAGAGAGGTGACCTTTGCCTAACATACAAGGCCATGTCAAACCCAGATTTGATGAATATGCTTCACCTCAAAAAATCTAGATCCATCAGAGCCACAAGACTTAAACCTTGACCTGGAGGGATAGATTCATCACCCAAAGACTCCTATGCTGTGGAACAAAATCCGGGTATGTGTGAGGCAGAGCACTCGCTGGCCTTGTTCAAGAGAAATCTTGACCAATGGATGGGAGATCACAGATATACATAACCTCAGTGTCACTGCCACAGCAAAATAATGGGTATAGTTCCCAGATAGCCTAGTATGAACCTATGAACCTATTAATGTAAATTCTGTATTGTATGTGAAATGTCTTATATGTGGAGCTTTTCTCCACTGAAAATGGGCACTTCTGGCCCAGCTGGACCATCCTGGTAAATAAATAAATAAATATATTGCAGACATTTTATGTAAATTTGTATAAAGCAGAGAAATGTGGAAATCAAGAAGGAGCACAAATGTAAATATTTATGGAAGACTTACTAGGTATGTCAAGGTTAGAGTGAGATGAGGGTCGACAATTAACAGTTAAGAGGAGATGACATATAATGGTGATGTACAATCATTCTGCAGGAAAATCTCCAGGAATAAATGATATTCCTGTGGAAGTTTGGAAGCTATCAGGGAAGAAAGTGATAAAGATCATGAAGGTTTTGTCTAACAGTATTTTAAAAGGAGGTGAAGCAACAACATCCTGGAAGAAATCTGTGGTAGGTGTAATACGTAAAGACTGTAAACACCCAGTAGATCCATTTTTATATAGGCCCATTTTTAATATGAAACCATGATTATAAAGTGTTTACATCTATAATAGCGAATAAAAGAATGGCAAAGTTGTTGCCAAAATTGGTAGATATGGATCAGTGTGCTTCTGTGGAGGGGAGACAAACATTTGACATTAATAGAACAATGATGATTCAGAGGGAAGCAGAGTGGAAGAAGATACCACTGTTGTTGATGGGTTTTATTGGAGAGAAAGCATTCGACAGAGTAAGCTGGGAGCATTTGCATTCTCTGATACAATAATTAGGTTAATTAGGAGGATATCTGAGGGACTGGAGGCAAAAGTTAAACTGGGAGGGTTCCTTTCTGACAAGTTGGTTCTGAACAGAGAAACCAGACGGTTGCGTACTCTTTCCCCTTTATTTGATTTATATTTAGAGCCATTGGCACAGAAAAGGGATTCACAAATTCAAGGATTTAATTGGGATAGCAATTAAGAAAAGTTAACTTGATTTGCAGATTATTTTGTACGTGATAATGCCAGAAAATGAAATCTCAGTGTTGTGGAACATCTTAAGACAGTATTTTCGGTATATAAAGTTAATGAAGATAAAACAAAGGGTATAGCTGTAAACTATGCCTCCACACATGAATTAGTTCAGGAGTACCCATATTTATGGGGACGCGATAAAATAAAGTAATCATAAGTATGGATTAAAAATGATTCTGTTATGGTACATGAAGAGACTAAACAACAGAAAATACAAAAACCGAGAAACTGGAAGCTCTTGTTTATGGATAGGGATAGCAAGATACAAGCAGTGAAAATGTTTTACTTTTATATACAGGTCAGGCATATTTTTCTCAAATGGAGGAGAAGTTGGTCAGAATAATTAATCTAGGATGGGAAAAGAACAAGGGTCAAGTGGAATAAGTTGATCCTTCCAATAGAACAAGGTGGATTAAGATGACCTTATTTGAAGGGATAGTTGAAAGCTTCACAGATAAGGGTCATATACATAACATAAGCAGAAAGCCATATTTCAAATGGAAAGGGATGATGATGAATTAAGGGGGTAAATTCAAGAAATAAGGAGAGAGTGGGTTATGGATGCAGAACTTTAAGTAGAATAACAACAGCTACAACAATATTATTTTCATAAGGTAGCAGAAAGTATTCTAAGAAGTAAGCCAACATGAGAATGGGAAAAGGAGGTTTTGCCATTATGGATGACTGCAATTAACTGTACCAAGAATGGGCAAGAGGGGGCTGAAGTTTACTGGAGAAAACCGGCAAATGAACCAAGATATTGGGAGCAAATATCTAGAGTGGGAAAGGTAATAGACTGGGAAGAAGCCAAAAAAAGTTAGGTTGCAGGCTAGAGACTGCCTTCCCTATCAGGGATTAATATTTGAGCATAGGCAAAGAGAAAGGAATAGAGGAATCCTAAATGAAAGACCTGCTCTGGTAGAGATTTTCAATGAATATAGAACAGAAGCTGCTGTGAAAAAAGAGGATAACTAGTATGGCACATAAAATAATGCACAATAACTACAAGAATCAGTCAGAGGAGGTTAGAAAAAATTGGGAAGAGAGACTGGATGAAATAACGGGAGGACATATGCATGGCTTCCCAATATGCAACGAAATCTAGACAATTTAGGATTCGTGTTTGAAAGTATTTGCATAAGTATGTTTATATCCCAAGCAGACTCCAACATTTTTTTCAGGTAGTTGGCAAAGGCTGGACGTCTGAAGGGGAAGAAAGATATAACTGGGAACATATATTTTGGGAGTGTAATGAGATGGCAGACTTTAAAAGTTCCATACAGAGTACTCTGTCAGAGATATTACATGAGCAAATGGATGCAACTAAGAAAATCATTTTTTGACTTGGGATGCATGATCTCAGTTGCATAGGCCGCCAAAAGCAATTACTAAAAAATGGAAATCAAAGTGTAAACCAGCTATATTTGAAGTATTCAGTATTGTAACAAAGGTGAGAGAACTGGAAGTGGGATCCTTAGAAAAGGGTTGGAGCAAATTACATTGAAAAAATGGAAATTGTGGGAACGACATATGCAGAATAATACTTTGAAGGAGAGGTGAGGTTTAAGGGAATAAGGCAAATTATTAGTTTAGGTAATGTTGAATTGATGATAAATATACAAAAATATATGTAATGTATAATATTTGCAACTGGGAGTATGTTAATATGGTTTACTTTCTTTTGTATAAATATATGTTTGCCTATGCCTTAAGTGATAGTTCAATAAAGGAGTTAAAAAAAGACTGAATATGCTCCTCCCTGTTTAACACTCCAGACAGCCATTTCAGGAGCAGAAAATAAAATATATCACTTTGTGGTATTAGAAGATGCCCTTACCCGTACCTGGCATTGCAATTTACTAAAAGATTTCTAATGGCTTCTAGTCCATAACAAAGGGGAAAAAATGATAAGAAGCACACTAATACTCAGAATTGTAATAACTGGTCAGTGCCTACCCCTAAAGTTGTCTCTGTTTTTGAGAATCCCCCCTACTGTCTTAGGGAGGACTCAAGATGTTGGCATTCATTTGGTTAGAATACATTTTGGCACGGCAATGGTTAAGACAGCTTTTATTAAACTTTCCCCAGGAACATGTAATCAGCTTCCAATGGAAATAATATCCCTGAAAACATTAGATAGCTTCAAGATAAAAGTCAAAGTAAATTTTCAAGAAGAGATTATTTGCATTTGATTAAATAATGCTAGATAATTTCAGTGGCTACACATATCTTCTGACAAACTCCATACATTAATGCATGATTGGACATTAAGAACTGTTTAGTTGATATTCTAATAATTCTTGTATTATTAAGAATTGTTTAGTTGATCTTCTAACAATTCTTGTAATACTGCAGATGTTCTAGTTAAAATTCCAGTACTTGTTTGAAAATATTGTATATATCTTGTTCTATTGTACATTTGTTTTTTGTAAATTGGTGCCTTTATTTTCAGACCCTCTAATGTCTAATGTAAACTGCACTTTGCTCCTTATACTGTTTGCTGCTGTGACTTGCTCCGCTTGAGCCTGGGTCATAGCTGAAAAGGGTCACTGGACCAACCATCTTTCCTGGTTAACAAACTGAAATAAACAAGTAAGTAAGTGAGTGAAATAAAGTTTTACCAGTGTATAATAATACTGTGTTCTAAACATATTCTTAGCTATTTATTGAGTAACATGCCTTATTGTGCTGGTAATTAATTAGCAACAGTGAGGGTAGTTTTTCATATGGTCAGATATAAGAAGATTTCAGTGATATAGTTTTTAGTGAGTTCTAGTGGTAAGAATTCCACATAATTAACACTAACTCACATACTAATTACTTGACTAAGTAAGATTTGTATTTTATCCATTAGGCAGGGAAATCAGCAGACTAGGTGTGACAAGCAGTTTTATTTGGCTTCACTACAAGAAGTCATTGTATAACCTTCAATTTATAAAACTCAGTAATGTATATTCCTTAGAAAACCAATTTACAGACCTGTGGGTGACACCAGTAAAAAGACTTTTTTGCACGGATGACACCTTCTGCAACCCCCACCCCCATGTGGGGGCTTTACCATTTTCACCCTTTTTCTTAAATATAAATTAAATATATATATATATATATATATATATATATATATATATATATATATATATATATATATATATATATATATATATAAACACACATGCACATACATACATAATCCATGGGTTACATAGCCCTGGGATGAAGAGAATAAATGTGAAAAGATTCAGGGACTGTTCCATGTCAGAACTTGTGTTCAGGGAGAACTTATTTCACTGAATATTTTTTTGTTGAATGATTGATCTCTCATCTTATCTGCCACTAACATGTATTGTTTATGTCTATCAGAAGTGATTCATGCAGTTGCCCTACTGTAGTTGATCAGAAATGATTCGTGCAGTTGCCCTGCCCTAATTGATCAGAAATGATTCATGCATTTGCCCTGCCCTAGTTGATCAGAATTGATTCAGGCATTGCCCTACCCTAGTTGATTAGAACTGATTCATGTGTGATTCATGCATTCCCCTACACTAAGTGATTAGAAGTGATTCATACAGTTGCCCTACCTTAGTTGAGCAGAAGTGATTCATCCATTTGCCCTGCCCTAGTTGGTCAGACATGATTCATTCATTCCCCTGCCCTAGTTAGTCAGAAGTGATTCATGCAGTTTCCTTACTGTAGTTGATCAGAAGTGATTCATGCATTTGCCCTGCCCTAGTTAATTAGAAGTGATTCATGAAGTTGCCCTACCATAGTTGATCAGAAGGGATTCATGCAGTTGCCCTGACATAGTTGATCAGAAGTGATTCATGCTTTTGTCCTGCCATAGTTGATCAGAAGTGATTCATGTAGTTGCCCTGCTGTAGTTGATCAGAAGTGATTCATGCAGTTGCCCTGCCGTAGTTGATCAGAAGTGATTCATGCAGTTGCCCTACTGTAGTTGATCAGAAGTGATTTATGCAGTTGCCCTGCCATAGCTGATCAGAAGTGATTCAAGCAGTTGCCCTACTGTAGTTGATCAGAAGTGATTCATGCAGTTGTCCTGCCCTGGTTGATCAGAAGTGATTCATGCAGTTGCCTTGCCCTAGTTGATCAAAAGTGATTCATGCATTTGTCCTGCTGTAGTTGATCAGAAATGATTCATACAGTTGCCCCGACATAGTTGATCAGAAGTGATTCATGCAGTTGCCCTGCCCTAGTTGATCAGAAGTGATTCATGCATTTGCCCTACTGAAGTTGATCAGAAGTGAGTCACGCATTTGCCCTGCCGTAGCAAATCAGAAGTGATTCATGCTTTTGCCATGCTGTAGTTGATCAGAAGTGATTCATATATTTGCTCTGCCGTAGTTGATCAGAAGTGATTCATGCAGTTGCCCTGCCCTAGTTGATCAAAAGTGATTCACGCAATTGCCCTGCAGTAGTTGATCAAAAGTGATTCATGCAGTTGTCCTGATATAGTTGATGAGAAGTGATTCATGCAGTTCCCCTGACATAGTTGATCAGAAGTGATTCATGCATTTGCTCTGCCCTAGTTGATCAGAAGTGATTCATGCATTTACCCTGACATAGTTGATTAGAAGTGATTCATGCGTTTGCCCTGCTGTAGTTGATCAGAAGTGATTGATGCATTTGCTCTGCCTTAGTTGATCAGAAGTGATTCATGCATTTGCCCTGCTGTAGTTGATCAGAAGTGATTCATGCATTTGCCCTACTGTAGCTGATTAGAAGTGATTCATGCAGTTGCCCTGCCCTAGTTGGTATTCTTGTTCACATTCCTCTCTGTCAAATCACCATAATGCATTAGGAGCGTATGGGACAAACTGCTACTAAAAGCCCAAAGGCAGGGCTGGATCCAGCACTAGGAGACGTAGGCAGTTACCTAGGGTCTGCTGGCTTGGGGGGGGTCTCACTGACCAGGGGTGCTGCTGCAACATTTACTTTTTAATTACAAAAAACAAAACATTACATGTCTTTTTTTAAGGGCGCCTTTACATCCCATTGTGCATCACTCGCATGCTGTTGCTTGCTTGTCTTTATGTACGCACCTGTTGTTGATTGCTTTCTATATTCTGTGCAAAGAATTTAAACACACAACATTCCTTTCTAGACACAGAATATAGAATATGAGCATTATTGGTAAAAAGCTTTGCTGTGTGTGTGTGTGTGTGTGAAAAATGCCCTAGTTGGGGATGGTCAGTTAGTTAATTTACTCAGGCTCAAACCCTGTACCTTGGGTACAGGAGACAAGAGCCTGAAATCGCTACACCAACTACAAGACTATGCGTTTCAGTACATTTTCAAGGAATTGTGAGCTTCAATGGAAGAGAAGTTTACTGCTGCTCATGCAAAGTCTGCTTTCAGTGTGCAACTGTTTTGTTTAGCAAATGGTCATCACTGTTTGTGCTAGAAAATTTTAAAGCAGTGTTAGTAGGACAACAGGCAGCATACTTGCTTTTGATGCAGACGACTATGGGTTCTACTCCCAAAATATGTAGATGGATTGCTGATATTGTGTTGTACTTTGGGGAGGGTGGTTGCTGCAGTCCTGAGTGTGTTATCCTTTGGATGAGATGCATTGCAACTATGAACCTGCTGTTAGTTTGCTATCCATTTCCTATTGCAACATTACCGTCTTACCATTTTTAATGTAACATAGACAATTTATTCTTCAAAGCCAGCAGGCAATGAATTTGTAGATAAAACACTGAAATATAAAGTTGTTTGTTAGTATCAATCTCTTTTACATAGAATAATTCAGATGAGTTTTACTTCTGGAGAGATTGTGCATATTGATATTAGTGGATTGCAATGACAGAAGTTTGACTGGACTTTTATGGCTGAAATGTTCTGAAGTGGGCAGTTTTGTCATTATTGGTTCATACATTTTGTTTCATTGCTTACTTCAAAAATGTTCAAAACTGCAAATTTAAAACAAACTTTAACAAGTGGTGCTGTATTATACAATGAATATAATTTACTACAATCAGGAAGGTAAATCAAAGAAAACACACATGTATGCATGGTCCTAAAAATGTGTGCAAGGGCCTAAAAATGTGTGCAAGGGCCCTATAGTTTGTAAACAGCCCAAAGGTACACTTAGTCTACCACTCGACAGATGCATTTTCTCTGAATGTGGGCTTCAATGCCTTTTCAATGAGTGTGAGTTTCAAGGACAGAGAAGTTTACTGTTTATGCAATAAAGTATGTTTTCATTGTGAGACTGTATTGTTTTATTTAGCAAATGTATGTCAGTGTTTGTGCTATAAGTTTTTAAATAAAAGTTTTAAATTAAAACCAATTACCTGTAGTCATTAAAGAACAGAAGCAAAGAAGAAAATAGTGTGATAGTGTGATAGTGTGATAGTGTGCACATTGACAGGTTCGAACAGTGTTTATAGAAACAGGAGAACTAGCCAGGTAATAGGACACTGCAATGGCTGGGAGGGGTTGGTGCTGTTGAGAGCAGGACTGCTGTGTGTGTGTGTGTGTGTGTGTGTGTGTGTGTGTGTGTGTGTGTGTGTGTGTGTGTGCACGCCTGATCCATTACCCTGTTTATGGCCACATTTGACCATGATCCAGCTCTGTCCAAAGGTGAATTGAACACTGCATATTCTAATGGGATAAGTAATTTAAAGGTGTTTGACACAGCCTGTACCACCTACTACTAACAGATGTATGCATAAGCTGGGCGGAGGGGAATGTAAACTACTATATTTAGACACAGAGATCTTTTTCAAATTGTAATCATAAGAGCAGTAAGGGAGAGTGCACAGCAAAGACAGAGGAGACTAGTTAAGTTATCAGTTGTTGTTGTGTCTTTCAGCTTTCCCGGTTAGGGGTCGCCACAGCAGAACTCCGGACCGCTAATGACTGGTAGTTGATTTTTACATGCCGAGTTACCAGCCCTGATGCACAACCTTCAACAAAGGCACGCCCATTCGCGCCTGTCTCCACAGAGAAGACGCTCTAGCTGAGAATTGAACCGGACAGCGTCTTACTGTGAGGCGACAACGCTACCGCAGCACCACTACCGCAAATTAGTGATGTGCTTTATTCTGTCTTCAACAAAGTTTACAGAGAATACAACAAGCAAGAATCCTTCAAGCTGTAAAAGCTCTGAACTGCCATAATAGACTCAGTACATTATACTACTGCTCCAGCCAAATTAAAACATCTCTGGGTGGTGTATTAAAGTAATTCAAATTGATCAGGACTTAATCTGAAAAAAAAAGTCATATGTTTTAAGCACTTTTCATTTGCATTGCCAAGATTAAAGCTAAAGATACTGAGCAGATTTATAAGTCTTCGGCAGTTGGCATACATCTTGAAAGGCTTCATTCCCCACATTTCACACTTAATGTTGCTCTGGAGCACTGCGAAGACTGGCACACAGCCCTTTCAACTATGCAGTCAAAGAGGTCAGTGTGTCCTTGGGTGAAACAGATCTGTCGCTTCTCCAAATCTCTGAAAACTGCAACCTCATCTGATTCTGATATTTCAATGCCTCAGCCTTTCAAAATACTGGAGAACAGACCAGGTTACTCAGCCATGACTTTTTCATTGGTATCTAAATAGTAAACGGGCTCAGAAATGTCAGGGTGCGGGAGAGAAAAGTAAAAATGCAGTGAAAAAATACAGGAACACTGTCATCAGAGTCAAACCAAGTTACCTGTACTGTAATGTAAGGGTCCTGAAGCAACTATCCCACTGTAACAATGATGTGTCTATACACAGCACTTAGGGGACTTAATGCACATCCTTCATCACCTATAATGTCAAAAGCATCTCAGTTATATGCAGGGCTATATCAGCGGTCAAATGAAGCTTTCAGTGAAACACACGGTAATTGTGTGTCACAGACTTGCAGAATGAAGGAATAAAACAGATGACAACATGCAACCCCTAGGGGACTTGAACCCACAGTGATAATCACCTGTCATGTCAAAGTCACTTCATTTACATGCTGAACTAAATCAGTGATCAGAGGAAGTCTTCAGGGAAACACACAGTAATTGTGTGCCAACACTTGCAACATGAAAGAATAAAAGAGACAATAAGGATTCCTCAGAACACCACCTATGGGATCTAGACTCCTTTTTCAAGGCCATAGTTGGCACTGTAAAAGTTTGCAAAGAGAAGTGCTTTAAAATTCGCAGTCACACCCATTTCTGTCTGTGCCATCTGCTGCTCAACAACGCTGAGATCATTTGCATGGGTTGCGGTGGAAAAGGTCAAGTGTGAATTATGGCAATGCCGAATGTTGGTTTACCACAAGCAGTGCTCATCAGTTCTCCCTGTACATCTTCAGTGTTCTAAATGATACCCTGTGCATAGTGTCAGAAATAAGCAAAGTGATTTTGGAACTCTTAAATGGGCATAAGTGTGCGGTATATTAATCATTCTATTGATTATATTAAAATATGAAAATAAGAGTATAGGAAAGAGATGAAAAGGGGAAGCAGAGGGTAAAATATAAGGTGAAAAACTAAAACTAAGGCATCAGTAACATGAAGGTGGAGAATGTGGGGTGTGTATGCCTGTGTGTGTGTGTGTGTGTGTGTGTGTGTGTGTGTGTGTGTGTGTGTGTATGAGAGAGAGAGAGATTTAGATATGCCGTCGTAGACTATAACGGTGAATGTTCAAAAGGTAGAATGTTCTTTTTTTTTTCTGTTTTCCTGACTGTAATATTACTCTGTGTGAGATCGTGGTACAGAGGGGTCTGGAATTTGCCCTTTCCCTGGTGTTGTGTGATCACTAGTTGGTATATATAAATAGCAGGGGATGCAGGGGTGCAAGAGGCTTTCCCCCTACATAAAAGTGTTTTTTTTCTTGCACTCCCCCTCCACACCCTGCTAATTATATATACTAAATCTGAAATCACACAATCTCTGGGGAAAGGAAATATTCCCCTCTTCAGAGATTGTCACTGTTGCATGCCTGTTGACCACCTGCCTCTGTCGACTAAATGGTGTCACTCTTCTACTGAGTGGTGGGGTAGTGTCCACTCTGACACTTATATATATATATATATATATATATATATATATATATATATATATATATATATACCTACCGCCGACAGCGCGAAGAAGAAGACGACCGAAGATTGAGCTCACTCCAGAAAGCGAAGAAAGACCGGCCAGCGAATCGCGGTGGCAGAGCACATCGACAATGCAGAAGAAGACAAGGCTGTGTGTGAGTATGCGCGGTGTGGGACGTTTAGGGTGCGAGGCAGGTAAGTGTGGATGTGATATGGTGTGTGGTGTGATGTGCTTGTCGGTGTTGTGTGGTTTCGGCTATGTCAGGTAGAACCATATATATATATATATATATTTGCAGGCAAAGTGCCCAGTAGCAGAGGAAAACAGACAAGACTGGCATAGGTTGCGGTAACACAATGAAGGAGGGAGAACACAATGGTGAGGGTGACATCAGGCAGAGAAAAGACAATGGTGAGGGTGACATCAGACAGAGAAAAGACAATGGTGAGGAGGGGACAGTACAACCACCAGGAGTTAGGAATGACACAAAAGAGGAGAAATACCAGTGTGGGGGATGGGATAGGGTTCTGCAGCTGCAGACCCTTCCAGCTGTAATCTAGTATGAAATTACTCACCACCCTGGGCGCCGTCACCACTGGGCTCTTTCTCACATGGTGGAGACAGTGCTGGACAGGGATGCAACTCAATGAGTCACTAGAGGAGGTTCTCAAGCTGATTGATTTTGGCATCCAATCTCCTGTTGATGATCTCCCCACAATGTCTGACATCTGCAGATTAGGTAGTTATTATGCATGCAGTCCAGGAGACCATTAAGGTATCTAGCCCAAATTTCCAATTTCCCCAAAGCACTGGTTAAGTGATTTAATTAGGTTCACACAGTAGGCTAATGAAGGTGGGAAGATTTAAATTAAACCTTGCATGCTTGGAACAGTAAACAGCGCATTAACAACTCAGAACTTTAGTCCTCTGCACTAACTGCCAGGTTCTCCATCTGGCAAAAAAGTGTCCCTTCCACTGGTACTGCTGCGGATGACTACAACAGTTCCAGCATCCATTGTAGGGCTACCAGTAGTGGGTGGCCAGATAGAACAGGAGGTGTGGAGGTGACTGTGGCAGCCTGCGACCAGATGATGATGGTGCTTCTGTTGCTGCCAACTGTATGGGGGGGGGGTGACAGGCCTTGCCTGAAGGGTGGTGGTGGTCTTGATGCTGCTGCTGCATATAGTCATAAAATAAATGTCAAGAAACAAAATAATAACCCAAATAAATGTATGTAATAGAAAGAAATGCAACAAATGAAGCTGATATGTAGTTTAGTATGATTAAGTTGCACATAATATACTTAAACAGCAAACATATTTCACAGTTTAACAAGGATGTTAGCATAGATAATAAGAAGGGTCCTGAACCCACAGCCATCATCACTTGCATTCTAAAAGGCAAAGGATTAATTTGATGAGCTATTTGGACAAACCAGCATGGATCTAGTCTGAGGCATAGTAATAGGATGCTTGATACACTATACGCAAAACAAAGAGGTATACTGACAAAGAGTGTCTTTGACACAGGCATTATCACAATGTGAAAATATAGCCTTAACTCTTGAGCCACTTGGATGACTGGATACACACAGACATCCCTACCACACACACACACACACACACACACACACACACACACACACACACACACACACACACACACACACACAACATTCAACAGCCCTACTGCAGTCCTTGACCTATAGGAGTTAACAGAGATGTGGCAGTTTTGTCTAAAGGCTATACAGTATGAAACTGCATCTTGCCTACCTGAATATATACTTAACATTGGTAGATGTACATTCTAAGGTAAGTATACTCACTCCAGTACTCTTTTAGATGCTCCAGTCTCCTCCTTTACAGCTGCCTATTCTTTGCAATTGCACCAGGGACAATGAAGAGAAAAAAAAACAGCACTATGTTAGATCTGTGGATGGCATGCACTAGCAGGTTGCATGTGTAGCTGCCGTAATTTCTACTTACAGTACATAGGTGGCGCCTGCTCTCTGACTTCTTCCTCCCATTGGCCTAGGAGGTCAGGATTGCAGCTTTGTGATGGCAGTGTTCCCTCCATGTATGGAGTGCTAGTAGAAACAGGTGAAAGCTTGGGCTGAAGTATTCCAAACTTCAGTCTTATACTGGGATCCTAGATAGCCCTCCTACAGCAGCCCTGGTGGTAATCCTTATGACGGAGATGGAGAAAGATTTTTGTCTCCTCCACACACCCCCTCTGTTCTCTAAAATGAGTACCATTCTCTCCTTCCTCAGCCATGATGTCTCATCATAAAGATTCACAAGGAAAATGGCAGAAATCTCTTGTGGTCCACCTGCTATGCATTGATGGGCACAGGGTAGGTTATTTGGGTAGGTTATTTGCATGGCAGATGGCAGGCTAGCCTAATATAGGTACTGCTTTATAATGGTTCACAATTTCATTGTAAGGTGTGAAACATGGCAGTCCTATATTCCTGTATTTGCTGTTAAAACAATAGGTACTACAGTGACTCCATTCCCATATGTTGACATGTGGAACTACAAATCTCCTCTTAGATACCTGTTGTGGACTGCACATGCACGGTGTTGCCCACAGGAACCTATGCATGCGCACAGCACTGAAGACAATTAAGCACAATGCTTAGCAGGTTTTCTCTTTTTTGTGCAAATTGTGCGATTCAGAAACAGTAATGTGTTGGGCCCTAATGAGCATAATCATTTCTCACAGTCAGATGAATCGGTGTAATAGAAGCATGAGGGGAGTCACAAAGCCTCACTGCAGTATGAAAGCAATCATACAGCAGCAACTTCTGAACCTGCAACAGCTGTACCAGAGAGGAGTGCTAAAGGCAAAGTAAAGACCTGCCTGTACAAAGTAAGTGCTACTTTTACAACTACATTTTGTCAAGAATGGCTGCTTTTAGCTGCTATTATACTTGTCATATTTTGAAAGTTTTTGGTCTCAACTTGTAAGTGTTTTGGGGGGTGCATTGAGGGTGGACTGGAAGAGCAGGGCAATTGTTAGGCTGAAGGACTGTTAAGCATAATGTGAGACACACCTATAAGCACATGCTCAGAGCATGGTTCAGCACATTCTGGTTGTCCTTGTAATACCACTTTCAATAAAAAAATGTGCCTGTTGCATTCATTAAAGTTATTTATCATTTGTAAAAATATTTTAACCCCTTGGTTGCAATGTTATTTATTTATTTATTTATTTTTGGGACATTTTCTCAGTAGACTTATGTGCCTGACTTTACTTAAAATTAAGTGTGGCTACAAGTCAAATAGACTGGTTGCATTAGGATTTTGCAGGGCCACTCATGAATTAGGCTATTAAATGCATTGTTTTCCATACCTACACATCACTGCCTAAAAATACAGAAGCACACTACAGACTCTGTTGAAAAGATGACATGTAAGCCAGAGAATGAGGTCCTATTCCAGCCCCTCCATCTCCATGGATGATGGCTCTTTGGCATGCATTCTGCTGACCAAGCATAACATGGTGGCAGATGTTAATGCAGTTGGTGTCCATGATCAAAGTTATGAGATGATGTGCTACAGGGCCACTGATACAATACATACCGCTGAACTAAGGGCTGACCATCTGGCACAAAAAGGTAGGTCAATGAATGGCAGGCTTTTGAGTGAACCAACTCTCATGGAGACAAAAGGTTTGCTGGCCTCAGTCAGAGCCAGTGACACCTTAAGATGGTCCCACAGTATGGTGCTGGATGTTGGTGCAGCAGTCAGTAATACAAGTTACTGGAGATGCCCCAAGGATGTAGACCTCTTTCTGTGTAACACTGCTTGTAAGTCCCCTGTGCCTCTTAGTCTCTATCCAAATTATTAAAGCTGTCTAATTTAAAGTATACAGGGATATCAGGAGCACCACCCTTAAGCCATCTGCACAAGATGTGCAATTAAAACCTTCACTTTTTTAATATTAATATTTATACACCTCAGTTTCATGTATACTTGTGGTGGTGGGTCATAATTAGGACCTAGGGTAGTTCAGATAATCAGGATAAACAGGATATCCTGCTTTGGCGTATTCTCATCTAATTCTTTATGTGGCACCAGCACAGTGGAACAGCCACTGCCTGATTATGGAGGATCTGTATCCACTGAAAATGACGACAAGGAGTGGCTAACACAGTCAGGGAGTACAGTGTGTGTTCTGGACCCTGGGAATGTGACCAGTGCATCCCAAACACAGACCACGAAAACAGCCTTTATGCCTGTGGATACCCAAGAGACAAACACTACACAGGAAAGACAGGTTACTGGGGATAGTATCAGCCAGGGAAGTGTGGTACCCCCTTAATAGACCCATATGAGAATCTGCCCCTTCACCCATAGAGAGAGGTATACACACATACAAGAAGGTGAGTAATGGTGCTTGCTGGATATATGGTTACCACTCTCCTCTGAGACTGGTCTGTCAGTGGCTACAACCCAACATATGTTCAGGGCCATCATGGAGGCACAGACTAATACCACTACAGCCATGACAGCGTTAGTGAAGATGATGCAGGGTGTGCAAGATGGCTTATGGAAGTGTGTGGCCTGCTATTATTGCCCTGATCTTGTCTAGTACATTGAGCCACAGTGTTGCAACAACTGCTGAGACTGTTCTCAACAGACCCCCACTCATACCACCACTGCTCCCAGTATGTCACATACACAAACTTCCATTGACACTGGCCCATCCCAAAACCTCCTACATTACCCACTACCCCTCTTAAAGTCAATAGACACAACAGCACCATTTATGTTAATAATTCTCAGCACCTCACACTTTCTTTGTGAAAGACATCCACTCATGTGCTCCCTTCCCCACCTGTGCAAATGATGGCAACTGTGCCCTGCTCTTTGTACATTGGCACTTGGGTTGCCTTTGTCTGATGCATCGCACGTTCAGCTTATGTATGGGCAGGCACAGCATGATTTTGGATTTTCATGCATTACTTTTACTATACTGTATCTGATGTACTCTTTTATACTATGTTACGAAGCTATATGTAAGCCACTGCCACTTTGCCTGTGCAACAGCATATTGTGCCCACCTCTGTGTGGCACCATCATTTCTTGCTGCTGGCTCCACCACTGACTACTTGTCTGACTCAGCCTCCACTGCCTGGTGTACTTCAGACTGCTGCCCCTACAAGTGCCCAGCCTACTGTAACTACCTCATAAGTAAGATATTATGCAGTACTGCACTCACTGACACCATTTTCTGCACATGTGTTAAGGCCATACATCAGGGCATGACTGGATTAATCCAGACAGTTAAAGCATGCCTTCAGCTGCCCAAATCCTCTATCAGTAATGTTCCTTGTTTGTGAATGGGCATGGTTGCACCGCTGCTCTGTTTTATTTTGTGGATTTCCAATGGGATTCATGAGCCAGGGTTTTATGGCATATCCAGCATCACCAACAAAATGCCCTGGGGGAAGTCACCCCTCACAATATTTTGGTATGGGATACAGGTTTGCCATGTGTAGAAGTTGTTCTATGTACCTGGTTAACCTGTTGGCACATTGTAGATGTTAACTCGTGCATTACAGATCACCTAGCAGTTGAAGGTGTGATATATTTTATGCTTCACATACCTCCTTTCCAGTTCAGCGTGTGAGGCCTTTATTTCATTGTGGGTTTTTTATCCCAAGTCTTCAGAGTTGGCTATATCAGGGAAATATCACACAACGTTGGCTGTCTCCTCTGTGGTATGTGGGAGTCGCATTTGTTCCCCCACATGCAGCAGCATGGCATTGGGAAACTGATTGTATATTGTCGAGGCAGATGCCTGAGATAACATCATTGTACCCCTTGTAGGTCATTGAAAGGCCTGTCTAGCTAATATGCATAAGGACACCAATACCTTAGTATCCAATGGGACAGGTGCTCCTCAACTCCCATGGGTCTACAGAAGAGGCCACCACATGTCCACATTTTCTTCATGGTGTCCATATCCAAATGGTACTGGTCCAAAATGTCAAGTGTCATGAAGTCCCTGAAGCATTGTTTGGTTGGATGACCTACTGCTTCTGGGGACAACTTTGTGCACCATCAGGCAAAGCAGTGGCTGTAAGAATCTTTTGCAGATATGCAGCTATCAATGCTGAGGCAACCCATAACATTCTTTTATGATTCTCTTAGCCTGAGCATGAACATTCAACTAAGTTCAAATAATCAGTGGGTGCATCCCCATTGTGTGGCATTTACAGTAGAGAGTCGATTATTCGAAATGTCAGTTATCTGAATGCAGCCTTCCAAAATTTTTAGGTAGGCAAATATGTAAACATTATACAGTTTCGCTTGTGCATGTTTTTGAGCTTGTACTACAATAATATACTGTACCATTTTGTACTCACAGTAAATTTGTTTTATTTTGTCTTGTTTAATGTTCATCAAAAGCATTTTAAGAAGTTTTTCTAATCGGTTCAATTATATGTTTGATTATCTGAACTACCCTAGGTCCTAATTAGTTTGGATAATCGACTCTCCTGTAGCTTATCTGTACACTAGCTTTCTTGCATCTAGAAAAGAGCTTGATACACCTTCCTATGAAATCATTGATAAGGCAGAACCTCTGTGCATATGCATGTCAGATTCTTTGTTATTCAGAATAAAAAATGCTCAGGTAATTGCTTTTCTTTTTCACTTGTTATTAAAAGCACTGGTAGTGTAAACTTTCTATCCTTTAATAGGTGTCACATGAAACGTGTCAGGCTGTCTCTCCTCCCATATGATAGGTGAGCCAGTTACTCCTATCATCTCCATCTGTTTCATGTAGCACCTGCATTGTTAGTCAAAACCTGGGTAACCTACATCACAGTCAAGGCTTTATCCCTCTGTGTCTTGCTAACAGCACAGTTATGACACTTTTATCAAACTGAAACAGCATTCACGGGTACTAAGCTTCTTTTCTTTACAATAACGGTACTACTTTCTTCCATTCTGGAGGGAAACTTCACAACAGATCTGTGGACTACTTTTGCTGACAGAGTCTGCTTCCACAGCTGCTCTATCTCCTTCACTGCAGTCATACTTCACTTTGCCAGAAACACAGATTTCTTTATCAAACTTTAGCTATAAACTCATACTTTATTATTAGCAGTTTTGATTCTTTGACATACTAAGCTATTGATTTATTTGCCTGCCTTTTGATTATTTTTGAAATGAAACCTTTTTGTATTGGATAGAAAGTCTGTACTCAATATTATATTTTACTACAGATTTTCCACATTTGAACAAAGATTGTATTTTATGCAAATGAAATAAATTTCCTTTAGTCAGTGTATAGCTACCCTATCATACTTCATAACATAGCCTCAGGTTTATCACAACGGATGCCTCTAGTAACAAAATCTATTCACATTTGCTTATTATATACTAACCAGAAGCAGAAGTCTCTGGCTGGTTTAAAATTTTCAGTTAAATTTAGCCCATCATCCCTTCTTGAAGGGGTCCAAATTAGAACTTGGACAAAAGCGTTTAACTGATGGATTACTTTTGAAAGTCAAGTTCTTGTGTAGACTCTTCAGCATTTCTTTGCCTTTTTTGGGATTGGAAATATGCCCTTCCCCTTCTGTTGTTCGATATGGGTGTTGATATATATATGTATGTATATAAAGGGGGGCTTCCCAGTCTGAAAAAAAAAAACAGTGCTATGCTTTGTTTTATATGTAGAATTGTATGTTTATTTTCAGTGTTTCATGGTTTGCTTTATACAAATGGCCAGTATTGTGTTCGCCCTTTTGTTTTTTGGTGTTTTCTTATTTGACCTCAGCAAATATAATCATGTACTAAGTCCAAGGCTGTGGTACCTCAAAGTAATCCTTTATTCAAAGGTATTGCAGTCTTTTACTTAGTATGTATGTATGTATGTATACATATATATATATATATATATATATATATATATATATATATGTGCATGTATGTGTGTATATGGGTCTTTCTGAGTTTTCAGTAATTTGAGTTTTCAGCTAAGTGGTCGGGGTGAAATGAGATTTAACTAAACAAAATAGACCCAAAAAAAAATATATATATATATATATATATATATATATATATATATATTTATATATATATAGATAGATATACACACACACATATATATATATATATATATATATATATATATATATATATATATATATATATATATATATATGTGTGTGTAGACTGGTGTGTAGGAGTGTGCAGGGACTTTGAACAATATAATAACAGTGAAGCAAGTTTGAAAATTTGCTGTTATTTGTCAGTCACACTTTGTTTTTCTTAATTGCAGTGTCCACAATTATGATAGAAAGCCAGTACTAACATCCTTCTAACAATTAGCATTTCAGTATTTTGGGATATCCCTTTGCCCCTAAATCTAATCTGCCCTTTTCTACTGAGAATAATTATTTTTTAAAATCTCACCTTCATGTCATGTGTAGCTATGGATGAGGTTCTCTCCTTTGGTGTTACATAAGTCAAATTTATAATTCAAATTAATTTATGTGCTTATATGAATATCTTGCCTTGCATCGCTCCTCATATGGTGTCCTCTATTACCTGATCCTGCTCAGTTGACTAGACACTGTGCTACCACATTGTGTCCTTTCCTTCATCTTCCTTCCTCTTAGGTCAGCTCCCCTCAGTCCTTAATTTAATATCTACTGTAAGCTGCTATCTGCATGTACTGCCTGCAGACTTTGCTCAGTATTTGGTTACGGATACACTTTGTTAATTTGGATTCCTGCTAACATCAGGCTGCTCATTTCTCCCCTCCTTCCCTCATTTTTCAAGGTAACATAGCTAGGTGAAGAGAAACATCTCATGCCATCATGCTAGGGGTAGTTCTGGAAAATTCCTTTTCTTATGATGCATTACCCAGCCTGGGCTTGGTGCAGTTGAGTGTAGTAAGCGTGGAACCAGACCTTACTATCAGTGAGTATCTTAAATTTTGAGTGTCTCAACACCCCCTCCCCTCTACAGTCTATTATATTTTCCCCACTGTGGACTGCTCGTGTGACAAACCCCTTTCCCTAGTAGGAAGAACTGATCCATGGCTTTCCCTTTCCTCATGTGTCCATCTGGTTTCTTGGTCATTATTTAACCTTTGACATTAACACTATTGATGGATAGTATATTTTTGCAAATGTAGCCAGTGCTTCTGCACATTATTGTCTGCTTATTACTTGTCTGTTTAGTTTTGTCTAAAGCTTGTAACCATTTGCTCATTTTCTATTGGCAAATCATGCAAATATGTCTGATCTCTGTCTCACTACTTTCAGAATAAGTCTATATTTGCTATGTATGTGACTGATATGATGTCTCTGTATTGTATTTGTATGCATTTGCTTACTTAATTGTTGTATATTTATATAAAGTCTCTGTTACTGCATCTTATATTCATCCTATTATGCTCTCCACATAAGAATGCTATTAAAAAGACTTTACTTTGGATTTCCTACAATATTACCAAAATTCAAACATAACAGGAAACCAAATTGATAAATGCATACTGTAAGGTATTGATGCCAGGTTATACATGCTTTGTGTTGTGCTGATTAAGTATTACTTTTACATTAAAACATGACATAAAATGGGACTCATAGCAAACTAATAAATTTCTGTTTGTCTATGTCCAAATGCTTGCAATTTAGCCAAACTTTTTAATCCATGTTGCCTCTAATTTAGAAGAATATCCCAAATTAAAAAATAGAATTTTTCCGTAACTCCAGAATGTGTAATTTTCAACAGAAAATTAATTGATTATCAGTGTTATGAAGCATTGTTTGCCGAAGGGCTTGTGCTCCTGAAAACAAAGCATATTGTCTAAAAAGAATGCTGTGCATGTGTTATAAAATGATGCAACTGTTGTATTTGTTAAATGTCCCCAGTTTTATTTATAAGTGTACTGTTTTTCTAACCCTTATCCCTAATTTGTGAGGTAACAGGCTTGCAGTAACACTGTAGACCTTTGGCACTTAAAGTGACTGGTGCCCTCAAGTTACTGCTTTTCCATGAGTTTAAATTACTGCTGCCACTTTCAGCAACATTATCACTCAGAGACATCAGAGAGCTCTGTTGACATGCCAGAAGCTCCAAGGAAACACATGTCAAACTCGACTCAGCAGGACCGATGCAATCAGGGTGCTGTGCTTTGAACGAAAGGCAAGCTGCCTACTAACCCATCTGTACAGATCACGTTTTGTTAGCTCTTTGATTAGCCTGCATAATTCATAAACCTCTCTGACAACATTTAATACAGTTAGAATGACGCAAATGCTGCCACCTTGGAGATAAAACCAATCTTTCACATGATGCATTAATAATGCTTCTCTGATTAGAGTGCTACAAAGTATTTGCAAGGAATGTAATTAGAAAGTCCTCTCCCAAGGATTCAGCAAATGCACCTTTGTTGTCTTGGACTCCTATGGTTCTATAATGTTACTTGGAGACTGCAGTGCCTGTAGTTATTTCAGTGGATGCTAATAACAGCACTGTTATACTAGATTCAGTTTTGGCCCAGTTGCCCACTACAACTTTTAGGAATCAGTCAATATTCAAGCTGCTTAGCAGTGCTTTAGAAAATATGCATAACAAAGGCAGGAAAGCCAGGTGATAATGCAGTAGGGAAGGTTAACATGGTAATGAAGGGTATAGGATGCAGGGGACAGTAGATGCTGGCTGCAAAAATGTCACTGTACTGGTTTTTCAAGTCTTCTAAGGAATAATTCAAGTGACTAAAGACATAGTTTAAGGACAGGAATGAACAGCAATATCAGTGACTAAATATGTTTTGTAGAGAAAAGGAAAAGAATGTCAGAATAGACCAGATGCTTCACAGATACTAACAGGTTACAGCAAAGTGACATATTCCATGAAACTGTGCTTCAGAACAAGGAGTTTGCACACTGCATTCATTGAAGTAGGGGTGAATGGCAGGCGGAAGAGAAGTAAGACATTGCTTCTTCATACATTCCTAGAAGATAGCTTTGAAGGCTGTCAGTGCTGAAACAGAAATATGATGCAGTCATGGGTGGGACAGTTATATGGGAAGCAGAAAAATGAACTAATGTGACTGAGAGCCTTCAGATTCATGCCTGCAGGGACAAAGTAAGCTAGCAGAGGAGAATAGACTGGGCTGTACAAGATGGCATGTGATAATCTGTGAATCCATGTACTGTTAAAGAGGATAGGTTTAATTTTGTTTTCTACCTAATGCTCTGTTTTGAAAATACTATGCTGCATAATTTTATGCAAGCAATTATGTCTGATGATGTGGGTATTACTGGGAATATAACACCAGTCCAGAGGTGTTGTGAGCCCTGGTGCTACAGGCTAAGGGCCTCTACACCCTTGGAAGCTTGTTTTCCCTCAGTAACACCCACCCTTGAGGGCATTATTGTACACAGGCAAAGGGCTGTCTGTGAATTTGTGTCATAGATTAGTACTAAGCTAACTGCCCTTGCGAGCCATTTTAAGCCTAGCTAATTATCCTTTGTGAGACTCAAACCCTGCACCTTGTGTTTGTAAGGCAAACACCTTAACCATTAGGCCACCCTCCCAACCCTTTAAGATAATTGCCCTTGCAAGCCTAGCCAATTATACCTTGTGAGACTCAAACCCTGGACCTTGTTTTTGCAAGGGAAACACCTTAACCATTAGGCCACCCTCTGCTTTTTTATTAGTATATACATTTTTATATTGTTGTTGTAAAACAGTTCCTCTGACTAATGTTTCGGAGTTGCTGCAGCATATGTAATATGTGCTGGAGGAAGTATTTTATATCCAAAACATAAGTTATATAAGTATGTGATGCCAAAATAGACACGCACACACACACACACACACACACACACACACACACACACACACACACACACACACACACACACATACACACAAGTAATCATGCAGTCCCAGAGACAGAGTCCCGCAGATATAAACACACACACACACACACACACACACACACACACACACACACACACACACACACACACACACACACACACACACACACACACACACACATAAATGTGCACAGCAACTACACTTTGCTGACTAAATACAAGTAATTGTGATTACTTGTATGAAAAGAAAAATCAGCATTGCAACCACTTCCAGCTGTTCCTGACCTTGTAGAATGTCCTGACGTGTGTCCTTTTTTTCCTGGTAAACCACTGAGGATTAAAATTAGTCAATAAACAATTATAGTTTTGTACTTCTTATTATTCAAATAACATGCATTGATGAAAAACCTCTTCAAATCCAAATTCTTGAGGGAAGAAGTTGAAAGGTATGTGCTCTCCTCCTTTCTTCCTCACTCACTCTCTTTGTCTGTGTCTAAATTGGTCCCCCCCACACACACGTGTTTCTAAATGTGGCTTTTTAAATTGTACTTAGCAAGTTTTAAGTAAAATGGCAAGTCTTTGTAACTCCTGTTGCAGTTACTTTCAGGAGCTGAGGCTGAGTTGTTTTTGTAATTAACTTTTTTTAAAAAACACATTCTAAAAGCAAAGCCAAGTTTAGCGAGTGTCATATGTCAGTCATGTGCTTACTTTTTTAGTCCCTGCTAAACTACACCTTAATATGCTACTGTGAGGCAGCTGACTTGATTTTTACTGGGCTTTACCTGTACACTAATACACTGTTGGAGAACATTCATTCTCCAATCAGGATGAAACTTTACATTTTGTCTAGTGTCTAAACAGAAATAATTCATTATAATGTTGCATGTTTTTTATTCTATCCAACCTCTAAACATCACCTGTTGACCTGCTACCACAATGTTTGCAACATCAGACTTTCTCTAATATTTATTCCCATATACCACATTCTAAAATGGCCACTCTTTCCACCTCACATATCCTTAGTCTGTCAACATTAAAACTTTATCTTGTTTTACCTACTTCTTGCATTTCCTTCTCATGTCACCCCTTTCTCTCCCTTTCATATCAATGGCATCATCTCTAAACATCTGTCAGGTTCACAAGTCCACAGACACTTCAGAGTCAGGCTGTCTATCATGTGTACTTCTTAATTCTAAAAACATTAGAAGCAACATTGACAACATAAGCTCTTTTTATGAGCTCCTATCTCCTGGCCTACTAGCAACAAATGAGTCATAATGGCCATCATTATATAAATTATTTCTTCCCTGGGTTTACTTATTAATTTCATGGTTGGCCAGGCACCAGACCTGGTGGGGGTGTTATGCTACCGCACAAACCCTCCCTGGGTGTACTTATTCATTTCATGCTTGCCCAGGCACCAGACCTGGTGGCCCTGGGTTTACTTATTCATTTCATGCTTGCCCAGGCAGCAGACCTGGTGGGGGTGTTATGCTACCGCACAAACCCTCCCAGGGTGTACTTATTAATTTCATGCTTGCCCAGGCACCAGACCTGGTGGGGGTGTTATGCTACCGCACAAACCCTCCCTGGGTTTACTTATTCATTTCATGCTTGGCCAGGCACCAGACCTGGTGGGGGGTGTTATGCTACTGCCCAAACCCTCTATTAACATCTCCGTTATTTCCCAAGCCAATGCATCCATTGGGTCTGACCCCGACTGGTTACTAATTAAACTTCTACTAATGGGTCACAGCACCTACACCTGGCTATTGCCTATCAGCCAATTCACTCTACATGTTTAAAAAAACGAATCCTTTCCATTATTTCTCACAAGAAACCAAATAAATGCATCATCATACTGGGAGACTTTAACCTAAGTATACTGGGTCCAGTAAAGCAGGACTTAACTGAATGTCTTACAGATCTCAGGCTACTCCAACTAGTCAGCATCCCAACTAGATCCAACCCCACATCTAATCACGTCTCACTTCTTGACCTCTTTATTACAACACATCCCAAGAGGATCTCCTCTATCTCCAATCACCCACCCACCTTTAGTAATCATTGCCCCATCACACTCTTCTTACAGATCTACAAGTTAAACACACCCCAGGCTAATATCTTTCAGACCTAAGCTCACTCATGAAGTCCCCATTATGCACTCAAGCTTGCTAATTTTTGCTTGGTCCCAGTATTCTCACTTACTGATGATAACGCTGCTGCCAGTAAACCAACAGACCTTCTACTCTTACTTTAGGGCACCCACTTCCCTCTCAAGGCTTCTGAAGGACCCCAAAACTAAATGGCTCACTAAAGAGCTTAAATCCTTAATGAAAGATCCCAGTACCAACAACCTTGACCATTACAAACTCTGTGGAACAATACCCAGCAGTACACCAATAAAATCAAAGCCAAACAACTAAAATTAAACAAAACTTCCTTCATCACTCTCATAAACATTTTTGGCACAAAGTTAACAAACTAAAAGGAAGATCTTGGCCAAATTAATTATCCATTCTAGGATTCGTACTCTACCCACCTGGTACTCTTTCACTTGCTTTCTCTGGTTTCTATTCTACTTATGTAACTCTTCTGTGTATATACTGTTAACTGGATTTTCTGTGTTTACTCATAAATGCAAATCACTGTTTCTTGAATACTGTACATTGTTTTGTTTTCATGTAACCTGAGCTGAGCCTGGGAAACATTTAAATAAATAAATAAAACATGTAAGTAATTCCTTTTACCTGAGTCACCCCTGAAAGGTACACCTGTGTCCAGTAGGCTTACTTGGTAGATAGATAGATAGATAGATAGATAGATAGATAGATAGATAGATAGATAGATAGATAAAACCATGAATAATTCAAATCCTCTGGTCCTGGTATCTGGCTTTCAGGAAATAGTTTGAATCATTTTCAAATGGCAGTGATCTCCCATAATTTTGCTGCATATACTCAGGGCTCAGTGAAGCGATGATAGCTGCTTAGTTTCAGCTACAGACCTTATTCAAACATTAAGTTTCATGAAAACTAATGAATCAAAATGAAGTTAGAAGTGCAGCTGATGAGTGTGTGCCAGAAACATTTAGCAGTGGTAATTCATAAGTCATCGACACACTTTAAAATAACATTTGCACTCCATATATTACCAGTAACTATAACATCTGATCAAATTTTAATTAATTGTTTTGGATTTCTTTGTTTTCTTGACTTTGAAAAACTGAGTTTTGGGGCTGTATCGACAACTTTCATTTATCTTGGTAAACAAATGAAATTAAAATTTCTTACATTTAAAAAAATATTAGGCTTATGATCCACTAACACAGTTCTAAATGTTTTCACTATTATTTATTTATTTTATTTTTTACATTTTTATTTATTTTACATTTGTTGACTGGGATAGTCCGACTGGATATATGTTCATTTTCAGCGGAGGCCCGGGGAGAAAAGCTCCAAGATAATAACAATACACATTGAACATTTAGTAAATGCTAGTTTCAAGCAGATTACAGTCATAAGCAATACCAGCATTTATCACATATAGTACTAACTTATTATAAAACACTTTACAAAACATAACATTATTTTCAGAGTTATATATACATAACATTACATTCAGGTTTAAGACACATTGAGCAGCAGTTATACAATTGACCCTTCCTGAAATGGTGTGGTAGAAAAAAGTTAGAAGTAGTTGAAGGTAAGGCACCTAAATAATAGAGAGGTCACTAGTCGGGATTAGTGCAAGGACATAACCAATGAGTTTTGAAGTATTTCTTGAGTTTGTTTTTGAATCGAGTTAGTGAGGGTTCCAGGGTCAAGTCAGCTGGGAGTCTGTTCCATGTTTTTCCAACAGAGTTGGCAAACAGAGAGTCCCCGGCTGAGTAGTTGGATTTGTATGTTTGAACTAGGAGTCTAGTGGATGATCGCAGTGGGCGGGTGCTTGTGTAGGGGCTGATAATATTTTTTAGTGCAGGTGTATTTTCTGGTTGGTAAAGAACTTTATGTGCCACTATTAGCTGGTTGAACTGCAGTAGGCTAGGCAGTTCAAGCCATCCTAGGTGATTTAGGTTGTGACAGTCGTGTGTCCGGTAGGCTGTGCCAGAAGCAAATCTGGCAATGTGGTTAAGCAGGATGATAATTTATTAAGATCTGCTTTGTTTAAGTTGGAGAACAGAGGTGAGTCATAGAGAAGAGTTGATAGTAGATGGGAACAGGCAATTGCAGTTCTAGCAAGTGGGGTAAGGAAAGGTTTGATTCTGTAAAGAGAGCCAAGTTTTTTATTAATGGTTTTGATAGTTTGATTGATATGCACATCAAACTTCAGATTGTTATCAACTATGACACCCAGTAGTTTAGTTTGGGCTTCTGGGAAGATGACAGTGCCATTGTTAGCGGTTAAGTTGAAGGATGGCAAAAGGGGTCCTGCGTGTGGGGGAGAAGAAGAGCAGCTTAGTTTTGTTGGGGTTTAGGATTAGATGTTGATTGGAGAGGCATTTTTCCACTATATTGAAGGTATTTTGGGTTAATGTGAATAAAGTAGCTGCTGAGGTGTCAGAACAAATCAAGGTGGTGTCATCCGCATATTGAATGCAGGTAGCATCTGGGATGACTGAATGAAGGTCGTTGATAAAGATGGAGAAAAGAAGGGGTCCTAGTATTGAGCTCTGGGGGACTCCTACTGTGATGGGTAGGCGAGACGATAGCTTGTCCTGCCATAGGACTGCCTGTTGCCTGCCCTGCAGGTAAGATTAAAACCATTGGAGTGCATGGTTGTTTAAGGAGAAGGCCTTCAAGGTATTTATAAGCATTTTGCGGTCAACCATGTCAAAAGCCTTGGATAGATCTAGAAAGAGTGCTGAGGATAGTTTATTATTATTGCGGTTGTGGTTAATGATATTAGAGAAAGAGAGGAGGGCAGAAGTAGTACTGTGGTGTGGCTTAAAGCCATGCTGAAAGTTGGACAACAGCTTGTTCTGTGTGAGGTAGTGCATGAGCTGTATGTGTACACACTTCTCCATAATTTTAGCTAGAGGTGACAGAATAGCTATGGGTCTAAAGTTTGTCAGTTCAGTGGAACTGCCTCCTTTATGGAAAGGTATGACATGGGAGATTTTCCATATAGTGGGTACAGTAGCTTCAGATATAGCTCTGTTGATCAAGATTGAGATGGGGTATGCTATGGTGTCAGCAGCCTTTTGCAGATAGTCTGCTGGGAGGAGTTCAGCAGCCAGGGTGGTGGGTCTTAGTTTCTTAAGTAGGGCATGAATAAGTTGAGTAGGAACACGTTGGAAGCTAAAGTATGTTTGGGTACTGGGTGTGGCTGCATTAGAATTAGAGCCATTGGGAGAGAGTTGGCTGGCTAGAAACTGGATAGTCTCTGTGAAGAAGCTGTTGAAGTTATTAGCAATGTCTACTGGGGATTTTTGTTGGGAAGCTGAGGGGGCGGAGTGGCAGTTTGGCCTGGGTGGAGTTGTTTCTTTATTCCTGATCAGAACTTTTGAGGTTTGTTTTGGTGTTTTTGCAGAGTAGATGGTAGTAGTAGTAGTAGTTCGTTTTGTCTAAGGTTATGGATTTTTGGTGTCATTCCTTAGCTGTCTGAATCTTAGTTGATCAAGTGGGGCTTTTGTTTTTTGGTAGGTGGCCCATGTTTTGTTTCTGAGTGAAATTTTGGTTTTGTTATCTTTAGAAAGCCATGGTGCAATATTAACTTTGGTTCTAATAGAGCGGCTAAGAGCATGGAAGCTAAGAATAGCAAGAAATTTGGTGTTAAAGTATGCTACTGTTTCATCTTTATCTCTTATATCCCTGTTAATTTGACTTCACTTTCTTGCAAGTTAGTTGGAATTATTAAGGTTTAAAAAAACACACAGACAGTGTACTAGCTCGAGAATTAAAAGCACAGCGTATATTTAATGTAAATGTTATACTTCACATAACTACCCTGTACTTGAACAATGTGGGAGGTGTGTACATTGTCATAACTGAAATGTCAGTACTTATTCAACAGTTAGAAAACACTAGGACCTTTGTGTTACTGCCATAAAACATCAGGAACTACATATTACGGTAACTCTGTCTGCAAACACAGCATGGGGTGTAGCATCAAGCAGTGCACTGTTTACAAAGTCAAGCTGTCATTTCCTACTCCACATCACATGACAGTAGAGCAGGGGGCAGCCGGTGTACTTTATATGTTTGTTTTCGCTTGCGTATCCTCCCTTGGGTCAGCTCACTTCTCTTGCTTTTTTCTTGCTTCATGACCTAAGGTACAAAACCACTTTAAAAACAAAGACAGTTTGGCTGTACATTACACGTATAAAAGTAAGAAACAACGATATAAAATCTGATAATGGATAAAGGACCTTCCAGTATGTACTTTCTCTGCACCTATTAAAATGCTACAGGTCTTTTCTTCCAGTTCTATTACTTTTGCTTAACAGGATGAGTCCCTGACTTATGTTACCTGTACTTCTGAATTTCTATTCTAATCTTTCTGTTTAGACTTTATTGCATTATCCAATATTCATCAATCTGAGGCCTGTATTCTTGCAATGAGCAATCCCATTCTCAAACCAAAAAAGCTTCTACTTTTCTGAACTCTATTTTTAAATATTCCCTAAGGTCTCAGCCTTATCCCTTCACCCTCTTTTATCTAGACATACTTCCAGCAATCCTGCAGTGCCTTGTATTTTGGTGCTTGGTATAGTTCCTGTACCATTGTATTAACCGTCCTTGGCGTGACTCTGTCCTGTCTATATCTTTACATCTGTGGCCTTCAGCAGTCGAATACAACTTCAGATGAAGTATTTAAAGTGGTTTATATAGTGCATCTGTCCCATGTTTCCTTTTGCTAATGATAACCTCCAGCTGTATACCTGAACTTGTCTCCTGCTTTGACATATTTGTTTTGACATATTACTTGCCCCCATCTTTCATATAATCATTCTGCAAACTGTGGTGTGTTTTTATAGTAATTGCACCCACTTCCTAATGCACCCTGCAACTGAGTATGTATATCAGCTGGGTTTCTGTATCCCAAATGCATGGTGTGGCCTTTTTTTTAACTGAACTATATGGGACGTCTTGTGTGTTTTGTTGACAGCCTACTCCTTGATGATGACCAATTCACGTTTAGCTTGCCAGTAACAAAGACCTATCAACTAGCTAATAAACTGAGATACTACATCTCAAGTTGTTAGCTAAACACCGACAAGCTGTGACACAACAAAGATAACAATTTTTGCACAGGTTAAGGTATCCATTGTATCCCCTTCATGCTACCTGATGTATGATATATATAGGTACATAGGTTACCAGGTAAATATTAGACAATTACTCTGTAGACTATTAAAAGCCTACAACCAGAGGTCAGAATCAAACCTTGTATTTTGTGTCTATAAGGTAAAGACTTTAACCATTACACTAATCCTTCTCCGATAACGTATTCATTCCAAGAGTGCACTATCACTTAGAAATGGGAACAGACTAATTTCTGTATGAGAACAATTTATGTGATAGTAGTCAAGTAAAGCCATCTACAGAATTTCTCTTCTCTGTTAGTTGGACATTCAGCAAGAGTAGCTCCACAATATAGCTGTTGATGAGTTCTCCCAAGTCAAAAATGACTACATCCAACAATAACTGTTAAGCCATTGAACATACATGCACAACACATCAGCAGAAAACGTCTTACCTATGTTGTCATCAGGAAAGTTTTAGATAACACCCAGATGCTCAGCCCTCTCTTCCCCTTTTACTCGACCTGTCCCACATGATCTCGAATGCCTTTGTTACTTTGATCTTCACCACACGTTTTAGAGATTATTCCATGTCTCCTGCCCTTCCTGTAAAATAAGGTTTCCTCATGCTTGAGCTGAAGTTGTTTTCTTTCTTTAGAGATCATATCACCTCCTTTTCAGCCCAGTTGTTCCCTTTTAACTGTATTCCTTCATTAAACTCCCTTTATACTTTTGTGACTTCAAGTCATGTCTTTTTTACTTCCTTCCTGCAGAATACATTTTTACGTATCCAGTCTCTGTTAATGTAGGGTCAGTAACCTGGCTTAGTAGTGAAATCTTTGCTTGATAGCTCCAGGGTAAGGTTGTCAAGTCTAACCTCAGGTCACTGTCCATGTGGGGTTTTATAGGTTCAGAGACTCTTCCTAAGCTTACAATGAAAGTGACCATTAAGACCTAGCCATGTCATCAAGTATTGGTAGTGGTGGTGGTGGGGGGTAGGGGGTAATAATGTCTCCATTAGGTACATTATTCCCACATATCCTAGAAGTAAAATTTGGGGCTACACATCCAATCATCCAGACTAGTTTTAAAGTCTTTAAAAACTAGTACTCTGCTTGGTATATAAGGGCAGCCTATTCCAGAAATGGGATATGCTGACTTAGGTACCTGTTATTTGTGCGAGTATTGTAAACATAGCAGTATACTTTAGGTCTCCAGAATGAGTGTATGCTTTAGCAGCAATTCTGATTAGATGAAGAAGTTCAAAGAGTGTGCGGCCATTTATAGCACAGAAGGCTAAACAGAAGCCTATATGAGACTTTGCAGAGTAGACATGTATTTTTATTAGCTCAGCTATAATATGGTCCATAGCCCTGCAAATGATACTAGGGAGATTAATAAACCTGTAGTTTCCAGGGTCATGAGAAGACCACTTGTATACAAATTTGCCACAACATCTGCTCTCCACACCTAAGGGATTTTATCAGATTAGACAATGAGGTTGAAGTCATGATGGAGCAGTTTTGCCAGGTGGGATTTAGTGCTTCTCAGCAGACATTCAGATATGTTGTCATGGAGCTAGTATTTAAAATTTAGAAACATTACCAAAAGTACTTGGTCAGGAATGATTTTGTTGTGGGAATGGGAGCAGAAAGGAAGGTGGTTGGGGGGGAATTTGGAAAACAATTTATCTGCAAGAATTTTAGCAATATCATTGGAGTTAGAGAAGGAAGTGCCATTAGAAAAGAGATTCCTAATATAGCTGAAGAAAGCCTTATAGCTGTCTTTTGAACTGGATGCAACCTTAAATTCATAGTCAGAGCCAGGCAGGGAGGGGGAAGGAATGAAGGGATGTGACTTATCTGCCACTCTGTGAGAGTGGGAAGGGTTTGCATGCACTCAGAGGCACATTGAGTAGATGTGATTTTGATGGTAGAAGCCAGAGATTCTGCCACATGGGGGATGGGCATGACTCCTTGGAAGGAATGAGCCCTGCAGATGGGAGGGGGCATCCTCTGTGGACAGCCCAATACACGCCCCTGCCTGACACTTCACTGGTTGTGTATAGTTAGAACTGGGGAGAAATCCAAGAAAAATTCCTCAGCACCAATGATGGCTGTCTGAATGATGGGCCCTCCTGGTTGATCCTCACCTAATGGGTCCATTGACCAAGGAAGGATCTGATGCTCGACAGGCAGTTGGTACAAAGACTGACAAAAAAAAAAAAGTTCATAGATGTCTTTGCGTTTCTTGATTGTAAATTTTTATGATAATGAAGTGGAGGTGTTTTATAGATGCCCAGGAGTTGTTTTTTTTGTTATAGAGTTTGTTGTTGTAGGAGTTCCACCATATGAGTTTAATTTTAAGTGGAATTATGTTTGCATTGGATGTGCATAGAAACCTCAATGCATCTATCTTATGTAATGAAATTCAGAGGAGCAGGCAGTAGTCTTGGGTGCAAGATTTGCTGGGCAGCTATTCTATTTGTGATTATCACTAAGACTGATAACTAGTAAATTGTTGGTTATGGAGTAATTCCCGAAATACGAGGAGTTATTAGGGGCTATAAAGCAGGTTTTAAGGGAGAATATGACAAACCACTTGGTGCTTCTTGGCTCCTCATATTCATTGTGTAGGAACTTTGTGTGCAAATGTGGGAGTTATGAGGGGAGTGGCAACACTGCCGTGTGTGTCCGCTTTGCTGCACCCAGCAGCTGACCATCAGTTACCAACAGTGTCTTGCTTCATTCATCAGGTCTACTGGGTTCTCGTCACCCCCCTTCACTTACATGGTCAAGGCTAGTGAAGAGATCAATGCATCCTGACGCAGTGACATATTGCTGTAGGGGGATGGTCTACTTTTTAAAAATCCCATTCCCGTATGTGTGCCTCAGTAATGCCCTTTTGGGTGGGTCATGCAGTAGGTGGACTATGCCGAACCTCTTATCCCTTCTGCAAGGGGACCCACCTCCTGGAAGCACTTTGTAATGGTCCTCCCTGACCTTCACCAGGGAGATCCAACTAAACTGTATGTCCCACACATACTTCTCACCATCCTCTCCTCCCAGGACAGGCATGTCCATCCTCCCTGCCAGTGACTGAGCTGCTAGTCGACACAGGTTGCCTGGGTTGTAATCAGGGCTTTATCCCCTTACACCATGATATAGGTTTCAATTACATTATAATGGGTTGCTGCAAGCTCATTAAAATCCTTGTTGAGAATAATTCCTAAGTATTTTCTTTTGTGTTGACCCAGTGTGGAGTTTTTAGGAATAAAGCTATGTATCATTTTATTCATATAACAATTTTGTTATGATTAAATTGAAAAAATAAAATAGTTTCAAAAAAGCCTAATATTAGCTGCATATGTGGAAACAGTTATTTATATCTCTTATGGTGCTGCGGTAGCATTGTCGCCTCACAGCAAGACATTGTCCCGTTCGATTCTCAGCTAGAGCGTCTTCTGTGTGGAGGCATGCGTGAATGGGCGTGCCTTCATTGAAGGTTGTGCGTCAGGGCTGGTAACTCGGCACATAAAAATCCACTACCAAACATTAGCAGACCGGAGTTTCGCTGTGGCGACCCCTAACCGGGATAAGCCGAAAGACACAACAACAACATTGTTAAGAAAAAAAAATGTCCACAATATTCAGTTGGTTGCCTGATCAATTATTTATATAGAGAAGTCAGAATGTTTAGTTCCATTAGGCCAGTGGTCTCTCTCTTCAGCAGAGACCCAAAGTGGTATTTATACTACTAGGGGAAATTTGGCCAGGGCAATAGGGAACTTCCACTACTCTTTTTCATAGGTACCATGGGATATTTTACATTCACCTGAGATACCACTGACTCAAGCAGATGGGACCTCAATTTAATGTCTCCTCTGAAGAATGACACACCCAGAAGTGCTGCAACCCTCCCCCATGCTGCAATGCAGTGGCAGTAATTTGTCTATCTGTTGCCAGAATAGAACTCACAGCCTTCTGCACAAAGATATTTCTCATAATACTATAACTGTGTCTTAGCAAACTAAACTGGTTATCAGTAAGTATTCCCAAGCCCTTTGTTACTTATGGTTCAGATGTTAATTCCAGGTTATTTGAATATGGGTAACATTTACTATTGAACCAGTTGTAATTTATTCAAGAAAGACCAGTTCACTTAACTGTTTAAGAAATAAACAACATTTAAACAATTAAAATGTCCTCTGTTACATCTCCTTAACTATACTTGTAGACTTTCTCTACATCAGCTTTAACAGTTTCAATTCTTTCTTATTTGGCTGCTACAAAATCCTTTAGAGACAAGCTTGTTTCACAAACATGGATGATGGATGGAGTAAGATTCCTTATCACAGACATAAAGACAGAGACAAAGGCTGCATGATATATAATGTATATAAATATGTGGGTGATTTTATATTTAAGTGTAAGAATTAAATCCCCACCAGTTTTAGAACAGTACAAGATAGTAAGAATTTAATACAAAAAAACTATCAAGCACTACAAGAAATAGTTCTGCAACTGTGATAACCTTATGTCAAATGTATTTAAAGCCTCCTGAAGCAAAATTAATAAATACTTTATACCAGATAACTGAAATACCTCATCTTCTTTTCCTTATGCAACTGACAACGAACACTCCATAATATTACAAACTAAACCATAGTCCCTTCTGTATGATTCCTCCTCTTCATGTGGTTGATCCTTAAACTTGGAAATGCGTTAAGAGGTCAGCATGTGCGGAGTTTAAAGCATCTTAGAAAAGTAAAATAAAATAAAATCCCTGCATTATAGGATGGCTGTACTCTCAAACTTATCAAACGTATCAAACTGGCTGAACATACTAGCAGCCTCCCTCAACTATCAGATGAATAGAAGTATTAGAGTGGGAAAAGTCGTAGAGTTACCGAACAAGCCACATCTCCTTCACCTACACAAAAGGGGTGACTCTACTGCATCTAGTAACTTTAAGCATGTAATTATTCTTAACATCTAAGCCAAAACACTTGAATGTATAGTCCACAAAAAACTCTATCCTTGTATCCTTGAGGTAATCTGGAAATCCTCCATGCCCAGCATACCATTAACAGTATCTCTTAGCATACAGTGGCTAAATTATAGAATCCCCTCTATGTCCCCCTCATACTATAACTCCCACCTAACTAGTGTGCAGCACCATTGCATTAAGCCAAACACCACTCTCCTACGGGACTTCAACTACCGTTCCATTAACTGGAACACATACACATCCCCATTCATGTATGTCCAGTGATTTTTAGACGTCATCAGTACAGGCTTTTTCGACCTGTTAGTCTACACCCTAACCAGGGGCAATAAAATCCTGGACTTGGTCTTCACTTGGTTTGCTGCTAAAATCCTGGACTTCGTCTGCTGTTAAAATCTGTTTATGAATATGTTTAAATGTGTCTTAATAGGTTACTGTTAATTAAGTTTTATTAGTGTGCTTGGAATGTACGATTTTGATAATCTGCTTATAAATGTGTTGTTAATGTGTCTTAATACTTCACTGTTAATTAAGTTCAATTAGTTTAAAAATCATTATAATATGTTTATATAATTCTTGTTATTGTTCTTGGAGCTTTTCTCCACGGGCCTCCGCTGAAAATGGACATATATCCAGTCGGACTTTCCCGGTCAACAAATGTAAAATAAAATAAAATAAATAAATAATAAATAAATTCACCAGTATGGAACAGCTGTGCTCCCTACCAGTTGTGACTCCCTCCCTGGTTAAATTGGATCACAAATTAGAAGCATTCACTGAAAGTCAGAAGCATCCTGGATTCTTAGTTACTCAGCATTATACCAAGGCTAATGTCCTGAAACTAAGTGATGACCTGGCTAAATTCAACATTCTCTTCCACCTCAATGCTCCCACTGCTTAAACAGAATCCTTTACTGCCAAATTCTATGCACTTGTGAACAGCTGCACAGATGTATCTGCCCCCTGTAAAGTAAATATAATGCCAAATTCAAAAATACACCTCTGTGGTGGAACCCAAATATAAACAGGCAATATAATAAAGGAAAATAATTATTGTACATAAACATAAATTTAACTCTCAAGATGACAAAGAAATGCTGTTGCTAAATTAATAGGGAACTCTGGACCTGATCAAGTCAAGCAAAGCCTGGTATGAGCTTAAAACTGCCACTAGGCAAAGGACAGCCATAAAGCCTTATTTAACTATGTTCGAAATCTGAGAAACAGTGCCCAGCACTGTGCAGAGTTAATGATATCACATACTTCAATCCAAAAGATATAGCCAATCTACTAGCAGATAAAATCTTTACCCCTCTCTCCTCCTACAGACCTAGATCTTATACCTGCATTTATACCCCCTTAACTCTCCCATGAACAAGTCCTCAATATCTTTGGCCAAAACACTGCTTCTGTCAGGCCAAATAACATACCAGGCTGCTTTCTGTCAAGCCTGAAACAGAATCTGTCAGACCCCCTACAGAGGCTATTCAGTGTCATCCTCCAAACAGGCTTTGTCCTCGATGAATGGAGGCTAGTAACTGTCATCCCCTTACACAAAGGTGGGCCATCAATGGACACAGAAAATTATAGACCCATAAGTCTGACTAGCCTCATCTGTAAATCTATGGAAAGGATCATTATTGAATTAATAGGTCATTGGTAAGCTACAAACTCTTGGCCTAAGCCAGTTTACATTTGTTAACAGCAGATCATTCCTACTTAACCTGGTAAACATCTTTGAAAAGGTTCCTGAAGCAATGGATGAGGCCAAATCAGTGCACACTGTATATCTAAACACTGTAAAGGCATTAGACACCATCCGATACTCAAGTATCATAGATAAACTACCCAAACTAAATGTAACTCATTGGATGCCAAATTTGTTTATAAATAAACCTAAGGAAATTAGGGTGGACTGATCTACCACTACCAAAAGACCTGATACTAGTGGTATATCCCAGGGTTCAGCCCTTGGGCTACTACTCTTTGGCATTTACTTCTCAAAGGCCACAACTACTGTTAAGGGTTTATATCTGATCAAGTTTGCAGATGATTGTAAACTTGGGATTATCATAAACTCCTCAGAGGACACCAAGATCCTCCATGGGGGCCTTTCACAAACCAACATCTGGTGAAAAACATGGACTAAAACAAAATGCCAAGAAAGGAATAACAGTATCCTTCAGCAAGCAAGATGTCCCATGTAACTATCACATTTACAACACAACTATGAAACTTGATGCAGTAGTTGGGGACCTGGGAAACAATGTAGACAACAAACTGTTCTTCAATCACCATGTATCCACTATTGTATGAACATGCTTTTTCATTGCAAAGCTTATTTATAAGGATATGGCTTTCAGGTCCAGGGATGTGATCATTCCACTGTATTCTCCACACATCAGGTTTATCATCGAGTATAATGTCCCCATCAGTATGTACCTGTACAAACATATGACACAACTTGAATGTCCACAATGCTTTCTTACTGAGAAAATCAAGGGCCAAAATCATAAAAACTATGCAGATCATCTGAAAACGTTGTCCCCCTTATTGGTGTCATACAGACTACCAAAGGGTGACCACTGCTTCACACAGACAGCCTTAACTGACCCTATCCTGTCAGAACTACTGCACATTTGCAAGTCCAATGGAGGCTTAAAGACACACGTGAGATCTAAATCATTTCTGCGTCATAAATAAAATATGTTGGAGGGATAGAGATGTATCCCAGAGAATGTGAGATCTGTGGAATTGTCTTCCTTTTCACATAAGGCAATCTATCTCTCTTATATTATCTAAACATAATCTGGACAAATGGATGAATAACCACAAATTTACCCCTGGTTTAGCACCCTTATCCTTCATGGATAGGGCAACATGTAAATGATCTGCTCATTTCTGGGTTATTTATACTTCAAATATAAGGGCTAGACCTCTATAAGAACATATGGCTAAACGTCTGAAGATCCTCATAGATCAATAGCCTAATTAAGTACCTACAAACAAATAATTATCTGCATGAATTTTGCAAAGGATTCTCAGGGAAATATGCACTTCTAGCAGTCATGGATTACCTTATGGGAAAACGTAATATAGGTTACATGCTCTCTGGACTCATTCTTGAGTCATCTAAAACTGTTGCTACCATAAGCCATCCAGGACTAAATAGATTACATTATATTGACTTCCATCCCAACACCTTAAGGTGGTTACACTATTACTCTAGTGATAGGAAATTCACAGACAAATGGGTACGGGAGCTGTCCATAGTGCTTACAGCTGGAACACGAGTATCACTACAGGGATCCCTTCTAAGTCCTTTAGTATTCATTTATGCATCAGCTTATTGGCTAATGTAAATTGTAAGTGTGAAAGAAATTTGGCATGTAGATGCTTATGAAAAATCATATGTCTGCTAAAAAGGAGTTTCAGGCAGGCTTTTGTTTCGCAGAAGAAAAAAATGGTTTAAAGATTTGCATATAATTCTCATTGCAATCGAGAGTGTTTCAGTACTTTGTTGCAACAACTTCTCCAAGACCAATAACATTACAAAGCTTGAAATCAAAACTGTCAGGTGACCTGATTACACATACAAATTAAATATCTAGACATCCTGTTTGATGAATCTCTCAAACTAGATGAATAAATACATACTACAATCAAAAACATTAATGTTATACTAGGCAGCCTTTAGAGGGATGGTATCTTACTCCTAAGACTCAAGCAAAAATTGTGACAACAGTTATTCATACCAAACTGCTTTATGGCTGTGTCATTTACATAAAGACTGTAGAAGGCTTTCAAAATAAACTAGAACAAATCTGCAACAAAACTGCAAATGTTATACCACACTGTTCACATAGAATATATTAATTCATCCTCCTACAATTTCTAAACTGGCCACCTGTCCAACAAATTAACTTCTTATCTCTTAACTAATGTACACATATACATTCAACCAAAGACCGTTCCTACTTGCCTTCAAATAACCCTAATAAACCCAACATTGTTATATAGTCTACTTATCTGGTGTAAGCACCCCTCACACAATAAAAACCCTGAGAAAAATGACTAGTTTAAAAAAAATGCTTTAAAAGTGCATTACATATTTGCTTATATATGGTTATGGTTTGTAACATGAAATGTTCAAATGTATGAACACTTTTTATTTATTGACATTTGATTACTGGGAAAGACCAGCTGGGTAGGAGCCCATTTTCACCAGAGGCTCAAGTAGAAAAGTTCCAAAGTATTACAAAACATTTTAAGTGCAATAATTTTGCAATCTTCAAAAATAATAATAAAAGTAAAATATTTACAGCAGATGGATGCTGGATAATTTTATAGGTGGTAAGAAGCTGTGTATATGTTAGTTAATGGGGTAGTTCTAACCAATCTAGGCTTTTTCATGCTCTAAAGTGGTGGGTTCTGAGAAGTGTATTTTCTGCAATTGTAGCAACTTCGTTATAGCATTGTTCAAATTTGTATTTTTTTGATGTCTGGAGGTTAGTAAGGATGGCAGCACCATAAAGAAGTATAAGGAAGAGATAAGTAGTGGGAAGTATAGCTTTAGGTGGATCGGTGAGAATTTTTTTGGCTCTATAAAGCATCCCTAGTTTTTGATGAGTTTTCTTATACAGTTTTATATATACAGGTCCAATTTAAGATTATCATCCCTAATAATTTGCTATGAGAATAGATTTCAATGGTTGTATTTTCAAGAGAGAGAGCGAGACAGGACTTGAAATTTTGTTTCTTCATGAGAGAGGGATTTGAGGAAATAATGTAATTGTTTTTTTATAGGGTTGAGTATGAGTTGTGACTAACCAAGCCATGTTTCTTTGGTTGTTAAAGCTTGCTGAGTAATATTTTGGAGGTGTGCCATGTTGTCAGATGTGCAAGGAATTGTGAAGACATCTGCATACTGTATTAGGGAGACCTGTTGTGCGGATGTCTGGAGAGTGTTGGTAAGAATGTTAAACAGGAGTGGACCAAGGACAGAACCTTGTGGTACATGGGTGGTGACTGGGAGTTATGGAGAGAGGGTGGAGTGTCAATTTACTGACTGATATCTGTTGGCCAAGTACATTTTGAATAGGATGAGTTGAGAGACAGAGAGAGAGAGAGAGAGAGAGAGAGAGACCTAATGAAGACAGTTGAAATAGAAGTTTATTGTGACAAACTGTGTTGAAGACGTAAGTCTAGAAATAAGGAGGAGACCAATTTGTCATTACCTCTTGCTTTATTGACAGTATCTATATAGGTTAGAAGTTTTTCCTTTGTTTTCAGCATTTTGACTGCTCTTCATGCAAGATCACTCTACAGTGGGGTCTGGAATTTTGCACTTTCCCTGCTGTAGGGTAAACACAGAGTTGATATATTAGTTAGCAGGGGGTTGTAGGAGGTGTAGGGGAGCTTGCCACTCTCTGCAAAAAAGAAAAAAATATATGTGTATATTGTTTGTAGTCCAATCTTTTTAGATTTAGTCTAAAAAGATTGCCGTTTTGTATTCACTCTTTGGAGTGTTTAATGTTTGATATAAGAATCCATTATACACACACATAGACAGACAGACAGATAGATAGATAGATAGATAGATAGATAGATAGATAGATAGATAGATAGATAGATACATAGATAGATACACATAGACCTTTTGCAGACTCAGGATGGGAGCACTGCCTGGTTAAATGACTTAATCTGGGAATCAGATAGTAGTTCATAAATAGCTAATAGCTTTAATCATCCATGCTGACTGCCAGACTTGTTTAACAATAGGCTTCCCCTTTCTTGGCTCATCTTTACTCATATTTGAGGTTCCCCTGTATTCCTCTTTTTTTGCATAACCTGAAACCAATATTAGAGTTCTTTCTTTTACTTTGTCTCTCAAGTTTATTACTAGTATATTACAAGAGTTTGGATTCAGAAACTATTACCCTATGTCTTAATTTACAAAATGCAAAAACAGAAGGTAGAATAAAAAATACTGAAACTTTGTGCTAAAGGCTTCTGCTAAGAAACTCTGTGTCATTCATAGCAAATGTCATTTCTGTTACAGTGCAATTACCATAAATGTTTATATTATCAATCCCTGTTTACTGTTTAAAGTGTATATTGTCACAGATGTTTAAGAATTTCTGGTCATATACTATTTGAGTATGCGGTATATTGTCACTAATATTTACTCATTTTAGGTTGTAATGCTTTGGAGCTTTTGTACATAGGCATCTAATTAAAAATGGGACACACCTTTTATCAAAGCATAAATTAATAAATAGAGTAAAATAATATTTGCTCAAGAAGTTAAAGCAATGCATTGCTAGTGAATTGTAAAGCAGAATTACCCATTTATTTCTGGATTTATGCTTCTGTAGATGCATCAGTGCTTTCTGGAGTTCTTGGCTCTGTTTTGTCTGCTCCTGGAGATTCCCACTGGTTGTAATTATTACCTCGCCATCTTCTGCATTGCTCATTTGTTTTAATCTGGATCTCTCTAAGCCTATAAACTCAGTCCCGCTTTTTGCTACCCTGGTAGCATTTGGATTTCCGCTACCACTTTTTAGGCCATGACACTTTTGTTGTTAAATTCCATGTTATATAAATCCCCCCCAATCACTCATTGTTGTCCATATCTTGTTGTTGTTCACAAATAGGTTAATTCTGCTGATTGTGCCAGTCCAGAACTTCTCAGCAGCCCACCACTACACATTACACTTTCCTCTGATAGTAAATCCTTCATATTGCCTTCTGTGTGCTATCATTCTGCATTTGCCTCATAATCACATATGCGAGACAGAGCTGAAGGCTTTAATGAAATCCAAGTATATGATATTGATTGACCAGTGCCTGTTTACCTATCTTCCCAGCTGCCAGATTATAAAATGGTATATGTTTTGTTTGGTAGTATCTTCTGCAGGTGAACTGCTACTGATGTTTGTTGAGTTCTTCTTCATGGCTACCTTTAAAAAAATAAAACAACCTTTCTCACAGTACCTTCACCACATTTTTATCTACTACTGAAGTCAGACTTTGCATGCTATAATTCCAAAGGTTTCTTTTTGGTCTTCTATGCATGGTGGAACTGCTGTGGTACATTTCCAGTCCTTTTGTATCACTTCCTAATTCCCAAGGCTGGTTTTGCGGAATGGAGTGCAATAGCTATGGTACACTTGCGTTCCCTTTTCCTTTGTATCTTCATCTCAGTCAAGGACCTGTTAACTTGTTCCATTTGAATATCTGTCATTACGTCAGTCATTTTTGAGGAAACATCCTCCTGTTCTTTAGTTTAGCTAGATTTTTTTATGTTCCTGCCATTCCCTAAAACAGTCTGCTATGGTACAGATTATAGTATCTTTATTTCATGGATTCATTCATTCAGTCTCTGGCTACCCACTTAATCCAGTGCAGGGTTTTGGGGGAAGCAAAACCATATCCTGAGAGTCAGTGGGCACAGGGCATTGAAACTTATTCTGAACAGGACACCCTCCCATTATAGGGAGCACTTTGAATGCTTACTTCTGCTGGAGCTTGGTGTGCAGAGACATTATACAGTTGTGTGTGCATAGAAACAGAGAATGGGGCCTTCTGGCTTTGAGTAGCTTGAAGAGATGTTGTATCTCATCCTGGACTATGCCAGGAGCAATACAACAGTAAGTGACCCCTACGTTTTCTCTCATAAGTAGATGAACCTGCTACTGGGCACTCATGCCTCCCTTCCCCTCAGCCAACCTATTAATTTCTTATGTTGCTAGCTGATCCCAGGTCACAGGTAGCATAGGTAGAAGCCATGCACCTGTGCCAACAGTGACACAAAAATAAGAGTTGACATACAGGAGTATCTAGGGAGTGCACTCACAATGAAGAATACAGGTGGATGTGCCATTCATTATTAAACAGCAGTTACTGGGCAAAGCTTCACGTGCACAAAATTCTCAAGGTGACAAGTGTCATGTGAGCTTTGGTACATAATGAGTGATGTGTAACTGACACTTTGAATATGGAAAGAGGTACAAAATATTGTTATATACAAAGAACAGCTAAGGTATTAGGTAAAAGCAAGGAAATCACAAATAGATAAAGCATGCCCATTGGCATAGATAGGAGATACTAAAAGCCGAAAGATACAACAACAACAACATTAGAGTATCAGATCAGCTAACAACTAACAGTTCTGTATATGGTAACCAGTGCAGATTACTAGTTATTTCTTTCTATAATCATGGACATATTGCACTTCAGTGTCCTGTTACTGATACTTTCGGAAATATAATTAACACGGGGTCCAGAAGTGATCACTGTAGCATCTGATACATTTCCTCCTTCCAGTTTAACTTAGATTACTGTCACTAAGTTTTACCCTACAGCCAGTTCACTGCCTTGCACTCTAGCCTTAGGTGGCCTGCTTTATTATAGGCTACTTGTAAGGAAAGCTGCAGTCCTCCCCAGTAACATATTTCTTTAATAACCTTTATCAAACTCTATTTGATGGTATAACATTCTTGGTGAGCTTCTGTGCTTGGTCACATCTAGTGGTTCACTCCATTTAAGGTTTCTATTTTCCTTTAATCGAATGACAAATCAGTAGGCATCAGATCACCAGTCCTAGTTTGATACTTGCTTGAGCAGCTTCCCTGCCATCACCAGTGTGGAAAGGGACAGCTCATGGTGCTTCTCTGTAGTGGAAGATATCAAACAGACTCACATGGCCTTAGGCAGCGAAAACAGCCTTTATCTAAACAACAACGTAAATTACTTTCAAACAAACTTATTATTTGTATGAAGGGCTGTAGCTTCACACCCACCATGTAGGGGGTTGTACCCTTCTACTCTGCATTAATTTGTAACTAATTCTAGGCCGCTGCAACTTGCAGGTAAGAAGAAATCCGCCATTCTAGTGATCTCACCTTTTATGGTCAAATTGTGTTTTTAAACAATTTTTTAAAGAGTGATTCTACTACATAGATGCTGAGTCTGGATAGTCTTCAGAGGCAAAACATGCCAACATAGAGAGATAAAGCCCTGACTATTGCATAGGTGACCAACGTTCTGTTATTGGCCTGGGTGTCTCACAGAGCTGGCAGGGAAGATGTGTTTGCCTGTCATAGAGGGGCAGAATCATGTCATTGTGGGTGGATCATTTGCCAAACCCTGATGAATGCCAGGGCTTGAAGAAATCAGCGGGCTGGTTTTGCAGGATGGCCAAAAAGGTGTGACTGCTGTATGGTCCAGTGCAGGGATGCCCTCAGAGGTCATGTTACATGGCTTGCCCAGCTACCTACAAATGTAACACTGACATATTAGGGGATTAAAGCATTAGAAAGTCATGGTGGAAGCTGCAGGCACCCATTCCTCCTCACCTCCAGCCACTGGTTCCAACTTCCCCTTTCCAGCAAGTTTTCTCTTGTTTTACATGCACAGGTTTCTTTTTTCATCCATCCATTCATTCATTCCCTAATAACCAATGCAATGCAATTTAGAGTCACTGGGGAACCTTTCCCAGCACTCAGTGGGAGTAAGGCTGTGACTTGATGTTTTAGGGGGCATCAATCCACTCACATTAACACACACACACACACACACACACACACACACACACACACACACACACACACACACACACACACACACACACACACACACATGTACACTAGCAGTTTGGAGGATTGTCAGTTCATCGATGAAATGTCTTTGGGAGGTGTGAGGAAAGTGGGGCATACAGTGAAATTCTAGGTGAGAAAAGGGAGGATATGCAGACTACGCACAGAAGTCACCTCAGCTGAGAGTGGGCCAGAGTACCAAGTGCTGCGAGGCAGCAAGGCTGTCCACTGTGTCACACTCTGGATCCCTCATGAACCTTCATGTTCCTGAAGTTCTTTTTATATTTTACTACTGCTGATACTTCCCTTAATAGGTTCGTAGGTTCATAGGTAAGTACTAGGCTATCTGCCTGAGGGCATCTATAAGCCTAGCTAGAATGTGTTGGCTTTCGCCGCCACCTTAGATTAGTTCCCTGTGCCTCAGTCCAGCAGATCCATTAGTTCCCTGTGCCTCTGTCCAGCAGAGCCACTGCAGTGATCCCTGGGGTAAATTTTCTGTTTCCCAGCCACACATCAAGGTTTCTCTTGAAGAGTGTTAGTGAGGGGCTCTGCCTAATGTAGATTGGAATCCTGTTCCAAAGCATGGGGAGTCTCTGGGACAGGAATATATCCCTCCAGCACGTCCTATATATTGTTGTGGTGAGGTTTAGATTCCTAGAGTGTGTGGCTCTCGGGGATTTGTTTTTTTTTTAGGTGGAACATGTCCATCAATTCTGGGTTTAACATGGCCATGTATGTCAGGCAGAGATCACCTCTGAGTAAGCGGTATGCAACCGAGTACAGCTGGAGTTTCTTCAGTCGGGCTGCATAGGGCATCTGTTTGAGGCCAGTAATCCTCTTGGTGAGGTACTTCTGTGGTCTTTCCAGCTGTTGCAGGTGTCTTGTAAGGTACATCCCAAATGGGGCGTTGTACTCTATGATAGGTTTGATGAGTGATGAGTAGAGGGGCACAATAACCTATTTTGTTCTAGATGCGAACCCTTTTGTGATTAGGTGGGCCACATAGAAGGATTTTCTAACCACCTTGGCAATATAATTATCAAAGGAGAGATTACTATCTACTTGGGTCCCCAGATCCCTTATTACATTTTCTGTATTTAGGGGACTACCACATATGTGGTAGTTTGCGGGTACTTTCGTTTTCCAAAGGGGATGACTATGCACTTTTTGGCATTTAGCTTGAGGCCATGATTTTGACACCAGGTATCCTTCTCAGTGAGACCCTTCTGGAGGATGTCTGTATCAGCTGGAGAGTCAATTATGGCCCCCAGTTTGCAGTCGTCTGTGAACTTGGTCAGCCATAGTCCTCCTATGCTTGCCTAAACCTCTGAGAAGTATATACCGAACAGGAGGGGTCCCAGGACTGAGCCCTGGGGGACGCCACTTGTAACTAGTTTAGAGTCAGACCTAGAGCCTGCAACTCTCACCATGTGGGTTCTATCCATGAGCCAATTGGCACCCCATCTCGTGATGTAGGGGTTTATGTTCAGGCTGGTGAGCTTGTCTATAATGCCAGAATGGGGAATGATGTCAAAGGCCTTTGTGAGGTCTAGGTAGGCTGTGTGTACCATTTTTCCCTCATCTATATCCTTGGTAACTGTCTCAAAGAAATCCACCAGATTTAGGAGACATGATCTGCACTTAACAAAGCTGAATTGGGTAGGGACAAGTGTTTGGAGGTTCCCAATGTCTCTGTTAATGAGTTCCATGATGATGCACTCCATAGCCTTGCAGACCAGGCTAGTCAGGCTTATAGGGCGATAGTTCCTGGGGTCCGTTGTGGCTCCACCTTTGTGGAGTGGGATAACTGTTGCTGTGCACCACTCTATGGGTACGTAACCTGTAGAGAGGTTGAGTTTGAACAATGTGTTTAGGTGAGGGGTTAGTTAAATTTGGAGCTTGTGTAAGACGCAGCCTGGGACACCATCTGGTCCCATTGAAGTTGTGTTTTTGGCTTTGGAAAGGGCTGTTTTAACCTGTGTGTCAGTGATTGCTGGAGCTCTACATTCTTCTGGTATGGTTTTGGGCCCTTTAGGGGGTGAGAGGGGGGTGAAGTTTGCACTAAACCTGTCTGCCAGAATGTTGGCAATATCAATCGGTTCAGTGTATTTTGTGCCATTCTGCACTAACTCAGAGCAGATCTGAGAGTTTCCACTTAGGTTCTTGACATAGCTGAAGAAAGCTTTGTGGTTATCTTTGGAGTCCTTGGCAATTTTTTTTTGAAGCTAGCCCTGAATGACTTTATGAGGGATCATAGTTTCTTGCTGATACTGATCAGGGATGTCTTTCCTTCTTGGGATTTTACTCTTTTCTGTACTAGTTTCCTCCTTCTATTGTACAGCTTGTTTATGACAGGGGTCCACCAGACTGGTTTCCTTTTCTTGGAGGAGTGAGTCTTGGTTTTGCTTAGGATACCATGATCCATGCATTCTTGCAAGTGCTCATAGAGTGCCTTTGTAAGGGATTCAGCAGCTTGGACAGCATTGTCCTTTAGTAAGGGGGCTGTGAACCTTTCCACCTCGGTCTTGAGTAACGTGAAGTTTGCTTTTGAAAAGTTTTTCACGGTGGTTTCCTTGATTGGGGGTGGGAGCGGAATGTGGATATTCAGAGTGATTAGTCTATGGTCTGATCTCACCAGCGAGGGGTTGACCTCCGGTGTGGAACACCGGTCACCCATGTTGGTGATGACCAGGTCCAATATGTTGTCACCTCTGGTGGGGGTGTTGACCAGTTGAGGGCATTCAAGTTTATAAATTCTAGGAAGTGTTGGGCAAGGGAGTTAGTACTTGAGAAGTTCTCTCAGTTAATGTCTGGGTAATTGTAATCACCCAATATTAGGGTGTTTGGTAGGACCTTCATATTTTCCAGTGTCTCCAAAAACACGGAATGGGGGTCCTGGATCATGGTGGGTGATCTGTAGCAAGCTACAATTTGAATTGCAGTTTTGCCCATTGTTAGTTGCACATGGATGATCTCTGAGGCATCATGCTGCGCCATTAACCTGGAGGTGTGGATATCCTTGATGAATATGGATACACCCCCACCTTTTGTGTTTCGGTCCGGGTTCTGTGGCTGAAAATTATGGTATGAGATATAGTGTGGTAGTGCCGGGGTGGTCTCTGGAGCCTTAAACCAGGTTTCTGTTACTGCACAGATATCGATGTTCTCCATACTGAGGAGTGCCTCGAGTGCATGCATTTTGAGGATTAGACTTCTGATATTGAATAGCATTACCCACAGTTTTTGGCTACTTGTGCTATTTACGGTGGTGGGTTTGTCTTTTGAGCCTTGCCTAAAAAAGACACTATGGGGGCGGCAAAAGCCTTGGCCAGTAATCGAAAGCCTAAGAGTGACAGGTGCAACCTTATTCTAGACGTTTTGAGCATGTTTGGAGAATAGAGCTTCATCAAACACATTTTGACCTCTAGATTACCAAATTTCCTTCAGGGGATCTAAGATCTCTGGGGGGTTATTATCATTTCAGAATGCTGTGTTGTGGTGAAGGAAAGATGCAGAACTGAAGAATGCAGTCAGGTAGCAGGGAGTCCAGTTTATTTTTGAGTGATGGTCAACCAAGGTTCATTAGTACATCATAGTGAGGGGTCCTGACAGTTGACTGGTTAACAAATCTAGAATATTTGTTTTATGTTTCTACCAATTTATTTGCATTCTTTGTGGAAGGAGCAGTGTATAGCATTCCTCTGTGAAATAGTTAAATAGTGAAGAGACTGTAAGTTTAGTGCTAGTGGAAGGTGAGGGTAGGTCCTGATCCTGTATGAATTCCTTAGCATTTGATTCTATTTTTATTACTGGAAGTAACCCCATGTGGTTTAGAAGGATAAAGCCTTGAGTGTGAGCTGTGTTCAGTTAGCAACACAGGTTCTGGGGGACCAAACAGTGGAGGATAGGAGTTTACAGCAGATTTCAGTTCACTTATCCTGCGTGAGGGTGGTAGTTCAGCGTGCCTAACTGGTGCCACATACTAGAATGTATGTGTATTGCTCACAGAAATGAACTTAAGTGAACCCATGCTGCACAACAGTGCACCACTTTTGTGGGGGTTGGCATGTGTGCAACCTCTGTGAGGGAGCTAGAGTGGTGTTTGCAGGCTACCACTGGAAGGGATTAGGCAGAAGGAATCCCAGACTCTGCCTTGTGAGCAATGTCTCACACTTCCTGATCACTACACTCTCACCCTAGAGGGATGACTGGGATACAGAACTCTCAGTCTCAGGAGAATAAAAGGGGCAGTAGACAGACTGGAGAGGTACGACTTGACTGTAAGTATTGTGGCTGATGGCAAAAAAAACCCCAAAAAAAAACAAAAAAAAAAACAGTGGAAGCAGCATGTTCCTCCTTGGTTAAGGAACTGACCAGAATTTCATGCATTTAATGTTGTTGGTGCATTCTATTTGAGTTCTATTACCAGCATAGGTTTTGATGACATTTCCTTGAGTGCAATGATAGTAGTTACTGCAAAACAGAATAGATTTGCTTTTGATTGCATTCACTTTAACAGGTGGAGATATGAAGCTAGTTTTCAGGATCTGCAAAACTAGCTTGTAGTTTTTTTTTCAGCATCAGTGTGTGACTCAGCTATGCATAGTACATTTTTTGAATTTCTCCAAGTCTATTGGGTTTCTAATGCCATGATGGGAATGGACCACATTCCTAAGTCAAAGTACGATTAAAGTTCATGAAATTAATATTGTTTCAGTCTTTGATGTTAGCCAAAAGTGCTCTTCACAGCACCGACAGTGTGCCCAGTAATGACTCCTCCTGCAATTCGTATGGGGTTACATGTATTGGTAACATATCTAAATACGACTGTAGATTCTTTTTTTATAAATCCAGTTGCTCCTACCACTATTGGAACTGTCTGGGTATCTCTCTTTCACATTACTCTCGTTTCTGCCTGCAGATCCTGATATTTTATGACTTTGTGTCTCTCTGTGCACAAGACACTGTAGTTATTGGGTTTGGCAATTTCATTGAGCAATGCTACTTTTGTCTTCTTATCATGGACCACTATATCTGGTTTTCTAGCATCTATCTTTTGAACTGTTTGTAATGGGTGTTCCCATGTGATGTAAACTTCATCATTTTCTATGATGGTTTGTGGCTCGTGTTTCCAGTGTTTTTCAGCCACTTCAATACCATAATGTTTGCACAATCCCCAGTGCAACAGTCTTGCCACATTATTATGCCTTTCAGTATACAGTACTTCTGCCATTAGTATGTCATAACTAGTAACGAGGTGTGCAACTGTTTCCAATTTGGTTTTACAAAACCTACATTAGTCTGTTTCTCCCACATGTTCAATGGACTTTGTAAACCAGCGTGTACGTAGCCCGCTATTTTGGGCCGCCAATATTAACTTTTCATCTCTTGGTTTGAATTCACCTCTATTTCAGCCTTGTTATGACTTCATTAGCACAGCACAAGCAGAGTGTTTAACTAAGCATTAGAAACACAGGGCTGTTATACCCAGCTGATGACCATTATCATTAGGGTCACTGCAAAAATATCCCAAACAACAAACTAAAACAATGAGTGAGAAGGTCACTGAAAAACCAATCAGTAAAAACAAAATGAAATCTCTAGCAAAGCTAGAACTTCCAATAATCGACGTCCCAAACCTCTTGTATCAGAAGCACATGGGATATATGCAAATGATCCTTATGAACATCAGGTGTTTCAGCTAATTGACAATTCTGAATGCCCATGACTTGTTTTGTCGTTTTAATGGACAATCATTGTTTTAGTTTGTTGTTTGGGAAATTTTTGCAGTGACCCTAATGATAATGGTCATCAGCTGGGTATAACAGCCCTGTGTTTCTAATACTTAGTCAAACACTCTGCTTGTGCTGTGCCGATGAGGTCATAACAAGGCTGAAATATGCATATCCACAGCTAGTGGGCTTTGGCTTTATTGGCCTGAAATTGTCCATTAAAATGATGAAACAAGTCATGGACATTCAATATTGCCAATTTGCTGAAACACCTGATGTTCATAAGGATCATTTGCATATATCCCATGTGCCTCTGATACAAGAGGTTTGGGAGGTCGCTTATTGGAAGTTCTAAATTTGCTAGAGTTTTCATTTTGTTTTTACTGATTGGTTTTTCAGTGACCTTCTCACTAATTGTTTTATCCAATCTATCCAACACATTTTGGGACCAGTCTATCACTCCAAAACTGTAAATTAGGACTGGAAGAGCAAATTGGTTTATAGCTTGGATTTTGTTCCTACATGTCAACACTGTTTTCAGGATTAATTTAAGTATTCTAAAGTATTCCTTACTAAGTTTTATTTGCATTTGTTCATGTTTTATTGTTAGTTCTTTATCAGTTCCCAAATATTTATATACTCAGTCTTGCTCAAGTTCTTTTATATCACATTCTTGTCCCAAACTGATATTTTCTTGGTGCTGCAGTTTTGCACATTTATCAAGACCAAATGATATTCTTATATCATCTGAAAAAGTTTTGACAACTTGTAGTTGTACTTTTCGTTCCTCATCTGATGAGCTATACAGTTTTAAATCATTGACAAAGAGAAGATGAAAAGTCTTTACACTTCGTTGTTTTCTAGGAGCCAAATTATAGCCGTGGCCTAAACTGTTAAGTAGACAGCTTAATGGGTTAAGGGCAAGGCAGAATATCATTGGTGACAGAGAGTCATGATGGAATATCCCCCTTTGAAGTTTTATCCCTGGAATAATAAATTATCATTTTTTAATTTTATCATGGCTTAATTGCAAAGTGATCTGCCTTTGTTTCATGGTCACTGTAATGTAGTCGATCAGTATAGGGTGTATCTTATAGATTTTAAGCACTATTTTATCCATGAACGTGGAAAACTATCAAATGTTTTTTTTTTTGTAGTCAATCCATGCCATACTTAGATTCTTCCCATTTTTACAGTTCTCCACTATAACTTTATTTAAACAGCAAATGATCCTTTGTTCCATATGACTTTCTTTTATTGCCTTTTTATTCTACTGCCATAATTGAGTTTTCTTCTAAATGACTATAAACTCTGTTGGCATCAATTCCCGTGAATAGTTTATACGTCATCGGAAGGCAAGTTATTGGTCTATAGTTTTTAGGGTAGCTTGCAGGTTCACTCTTAAGTAGAAGCATTGTTTTTCCTGTTGTTAGCCAGGTTGGTGTCTGTTCAAGGTGCACATATAAATAGTTCTTACTTATGGCTAAATCTTCATGCAGAGATGTTAATACTTTTTACCAGAAGTTAGGAACTGGATCTGGGCCTGGGGTTTCCATTTGGAGGCTTTTCTTAACTTTGTTCCAATCTCTCTGGCTGTTACTTCATCCCATTTCATATCCTGTACATTTAAACTTCTTATTCTTTCTTTTACTTCTTCTATCCATTTAGCATCTTTGTTATGTTCCACAGGATCTTCATAAGTACTTCTCCAAAATGTATCCATTTCTTCTTTTTTTGGTGGTCTTTCATTTCCTTTTACCTTGTTTCAAAATTCTCTGTAAAACATTTTTTGGCTAATCAATAAATTGCTTATTTTGTACTTTTCCTTTATATTCATCTGTGTATCTTCTAGGTTTTTCTGCCTGTGCTGATATTTTTAGCACATAGTACATGTGTGATTTTCATAGTGGATAGCAAGGTAGCAACCAAAGCACCTAAGTGATTACACAGTCAGTTAACATGCATTCTAAAAAGGAAAGTCCTCAAGACTGATACTTGGAGAACACTTTTCTATCTAAATTGAGCTCACTAGAATATTAATTTGACTTGACTTTGTATTTCCTAATCCATCCATCAGCAACCTTTTTTCCCATTTTTGCACATGGGGTCAGGTTGTCATTTCAACAGTGACAGTCATCTAGAGCCAAGGTGTACAACACCAGGTGGCTAGCCCTGCCATGGTAGTTCTTCCACACCGCAGACTCACACCTATGGCTAATTTAATGTGTCCAATCCACCTACCGCCTGTCTTTGGAATGTGTGAGGAAACTGGAGCACCTGGAGGAAACCCACATGAACACAGGTAGGACATGCAGACTCCACACAGAATGCAACCCATCCGGGGATTCGAACTGGGGAACTGCTTGCTGTGAGGTGACACCTCTATCCTCTGTGCCAATGGTATTTTCAAGACCATTTTAGAGCTCATTGGTTTATTTTCAGGACAAATAACGTATTCAGAGGACATCCATAAGGTCAAAGACAGGACTTGTCAACTCTTACTCATTATACAGACCTTCCCAAATGTATTCTGCCATTATTAGTAAGGTTATGCTGACATAATAAAAGCTTTCTAAAACTATGATGTGACAGGCTAAGTATGCTGCTGGTTTCTAGGAATTCATGTAGCTGCTGTGGGCACTATAGTGTTACTGTAGCTATGGGCCCATAGTTACTTGTTACAGTCAATATCTCATTTTTCTGAAATAGTTCTGGATGAGATGTTCTTTGCAAACATGGAAGTGTACCCTTCCTTATAGTTTTTTTTTTTACCAATAGTATAAAAGGGTTAGTTAATGGGAAAGTAGCTAAATCAATAAATTGTAGTGGAATGTGGTCAGAATCTACACACCAGATGTAATTTACTTCTAAAAGGATTTCCATGACTCTTATATGTATTATACTGTTTTAGAAGGAAGTTGTAACCAGAGCCATTGTTTTCACCTGAGAAATCTGTAGGAGGAGAACAGACGGAACTAGGGCCTGCTTTTTCAAAACAGTTCATAAATAATTCGGTATTGCCCTTATCAGATACACTCAGTGAGGGAGAAGTAGTGGAAGGTTTCCCTGGGTATAACAACTTTATAATTCACGTTTTTATTTATTTATTTTTGGTGGGAAGGGATGTCAGTAGTTTTGTTGATCTAACGTGAAACTGATTGTGCTGTTTAAAGAATTTGTATTTTTTAAGTTGCCTGTGATAGCATAACGGGGGAAGTATTTTATCACAAACATATTTTGCCCAGATATTATCACTGTAGATCATTTGAAAGTTTAATCTGGCCGAGGTCCAGGAGAGAGATGCATGTTGTTTACTTTGAAGGATTTAAGAGTTGCAATGCTTTCTAAAATAGCCAATATAGTTTTCCAAAAGACAGTTAACTGCTTTCTATAAAATGTGGATATCATTTAATACACTTCAGTTAATTCCCAGGGTAAGCTGGTTAAAAACCTTTTTTTGGCTTCTAAGTCTTAGGTATCTGTGTATTGTAATACTTGGATTTTATTTTGGCAAATGTGTTGTGATGATCACATAAGGTCTTAGTAAAAATGGTTAATAAGAATGTTAGAAGGATGGGAAGATGATGCCCATGTAATAATTATGAAAAAAATATGATCATTTTGTTATATCATATTATTTGACTTAAGTAGTGCATCACCATAATTTTCTATGAAGAGAAATACTGGAGCTTAGCCCACTCCACACTGAAGTCTCTTAGAAGAATGACTTCAGATCTTGTTTTTGCAAGCATCCAGGCTAACGAGTCCTCATGCAAAACAATAGGTTCCTTTGGAAAAATATAAACACCTACAAGTTTTATGGACTTATGACTACAGAGGGTAACATTAACTACAATGACAAGACATTATGTGATACAGACACTAGTTTTATTTTATTTTAACATTTGTTAACTGGGTTAGCCCAACTGGGTTCTAAGCAGCCCTTTTTTTAGTGGAGACCCGAGGAGAAAATCTCTAAAACTATAAGTATTACAAGAAATATGGGTATAAATACAGCCATAAGTCAAAAATCACAATGTGGAACAACAACAATACTATTTTCTTGTTAAGATAAGTTATATATTCACATACAGTAAGGATACAGTGAAGCGTTAAGGCTAACTAAAATATAGTAATAGCATATCAATGCTATGGGGCGGCCGCGGTGGTGCAGCTGCGGGTGCTTCGCTTTCCTTCCACATCCCAAAGCCATGCTGTAGTTGGATTGGACACTCTAAATTGGCCCAAGGCATGAGTGCATGTGTGTATGTGCGGTGCATGTGTGTGCCTTCTGTGGAAGGTTGGGTGCCGGGCTGGCAACTCGACACTGTAAAACTCCACTGCCAATCATGAGCTGACAGGTGATATGCTGTGGTGACCCCTAACCAGGAAAAGCCAGAAGAAGAAGCATATCAATGCCATCAAAGAAAAAGGAGTAGGGCAACAGGGTGAGATTATAGAGGTAAGAAAAAAATAGAAGTTAGGAGAGAAAAGAAAAAAAAGTGTGTGTGAGAGAAAAACATGATGCAGGAGGCACTATGAAAATAGTTTAGGTTGGGTATTGGCAAGAGCAATCCCAAGAAAGTTGGAAGTTTTTAGTTCCTTTTTAAAGATATCTCTTTTATTAATGGTATGAAGGAATAGGGGAAGTTTATTCCAAGAACTAGCTACAGCATAACTGTACAGCAATTTGCCCATGCTTTTTTCTGGTTTGTGTACCTGAAGTAGATGTTGTGAGCTTCTGAGTTCACGTTTGGGTACATATTGTGTTACAAGAGTGGCTAGGGAAGGGCAAGAAGAAGGGTTAGTAAGTATGCTATGATAATTTGCAGCTGAGGTTGTAGTAGTAGATGGCCTCAGGCCATTATAATGTTTTTACTGCAAGACAGTGGTGGGATTTGTAGGGAGTATTTGCGGCCAATCTAGCGATTTTGTTGTAAGCACATTCAAGTTTAGCTAGGAGATTGTTTTGGACATGGGTAAGGATAGGAGCAGCATAGAGAAGAGAAGGAGAGTATGCACCAAGGTTGGTCTAGCTTTTATTGGGAGAAACCATTTGTTTCTATATAAAAGACCGAGTTTTTGGTGATTTTGTTTACAGTATTGAGGATATGTAGGTCAAATTTTAATTGATCATCAATTGTTACACCGAGGAGTTTAGTATGTGAATCAACTGAGATTACAGTGCTGTTGAGGGATGCAATGGAGAAGTTTGTTTTAAGAGGTTAGAGGGGTTTGGGTAGGAAGAGGAGTAGCTTAGTTTTTGGGGTTCAAAAGGAGCTCGTTAGTTCTAAGCCACTTTTCAACTGAGTGCTAAGATTGTTGAGTGTTGCTATGAAGGCTTTGCATGTTGTCTGAGGTACTGATTATGGTAGAGTCGTCCGCATATTGTATTAGTGTAGAGTGGGGACAGGAGGTGTGAAGGTCATTGATGAATATGTTGAATAACAGGAGACCAAGGATAGAGCCTTGGGGAACCCCAGTTTTGACTGGTAGGAAGGGGGAAGTGCATGTTTCCCATTTGACGGCTTGGAAACGGTTAGATAGGTAGCTAGTAAACCAGGCAGTAGTAGATTTAGAGAGGTTAAGATTGATGAATTTGTTTAAGAGAATAAAAAAACAGTCATAGAGTTCTAGTGTGGTCTCCTAATGGCATACAAATCACCTAGAAAATTCCAAACGATGATCCAGAGTCCAAGGTTAATAAAAAAGGAAGTTTATTGCAGTAAGCGCTTTCACCCGAAGGCTTCTTCAGACTTTACAAAAGAGCAACTTCTAAGCAAGTTTAAATAGTATATATATATATATATATATATATATATATATATATATATATATATATAGTCTTTTTTATCAACCTTGGACTCTGGATTATCGTTTGGAATTTTCTAGGTGATTTGTATGCCATTAGGAGACCACACTAGAACTCTATGACTGTTTTTTTATCTACTTTTTTATCCAGTGTGGGATCCGTGCTCCATTTGCTGTGTGTGCTGCTTTTGTTTTTGTTTAAGAGAATGGAATATGAAACCATATCAAAAGCTTTGGATAAGTCAAAGAAGAGAGCAGATACAAGTTTATTTTCATTTCTAGCTAGGGCAATGTTATGGGGAAAAGATATGAGAGCAATAGATGTACTATGTAAGGGGCGAAAACCATGCTGAGTTGGGGTTAGAAGGTTTTCTTGAAGGAGGAAGTTAAGAATTTGTTTGTGTACACACTTTTCAAGAATTTTAGAGGGGTGGTAGAGAACAGCAATGTGTCTGACATTGGCGGGGGTCAGAGGAGTTATCACCTTTGTGGAGTGGTATAATAAAGAATTTCTTCCAGATATCTGGGTCCGTATTTTCTTTTATGGACCTGTTAATTAGGATAGAGATGGGGTATGTGATAGATTTTGTTGCATGTTTAAGGAAAAAGGATGGTAGATTGTCTGCGGATGGAGAACAGGGTTTTAACTTGCTAAGTAGAGTTCTAATGAAAGAAGCTGGGACAAGTGATAGCGAGAAGGGTGTAGAGAGGGAAGAGGGAGAAGTGCAGTTGGTGTACTGAGTTCCAGGTTTAGTAAGTTTCTCTATAGTCTCAATGAAGAAGATGTTAAGCGATGTAACAGTTTCAAGTGAGGATTTATTGGGGTATGGATTCGGAGATGATGGGTTTCCAGGAGATAGAAGTTTGTTAACAGAAGACCAGAACTTTTTAGGGTTAGAATAGGGGTTGTTGAGGGATGTTTGATAATAATTTTTTTTGTAACAAGTCTTGTTTTTTTTAGATTACAGAGTTCTCTATAAGAATTAAGGTCATATATGGTGGTTTTTTTCCAGGCCTTCCAGGCTTTATCTCTCTTGGCCATGAGGGAATGAGTAGTGTTACTAAGCCAAGGAGCATATTGAGATTTAACTCTAATTTTTCAGGGGGCAAGGGAGTCCAGGATTTCCAAGAAGATTTTATTGAAATGAAGGATGGCATCTAAGCTGGCATGGCATAATGTATTAACTCCGAGGTTCTGCAATTAAACAAGAAGGATGAGAAATTTTGTCTGGATTCTTTGGCTGTCCAGCCTCCACTGGATGTATCTCTAGAAGCAGGTGATAGCTCTGTAGGCCATCCGGTGTAGGTTTTGGATTCCTCTAACATGACCTTGTCAGAGGCCAGCATAGATCCTTCATTTCACACATCATCTTAGGCTTTGCAGGCACCTGCTCTATATGTTGAGAGAGAACCATTATTGATTATCTTGGAGGGCTGTAGAGGGATTCTGCAGCTTCTGGTCAGGGAAAGTGTTTTGGGTACTCTTATTGAGTCTCGTCAGGGGTCGGAGCCAGTGTTTGTTAGGGCTGACGTCCCTGCCAAGAAAAAAGCAAAACACTAAACATCCTTCTGTACATCCTAAGTTGCAGGAGTTTACTCAAGGCCTGTTCAATGCCCTGATAGCTCTGAAGTGTCCTGAAGGGATTTCTTTGCCTACAACCCCTTGGACTGCTGCTCCTTCCAAATGATTTAGGGTGCCTGATTCCTTTCATGGAGATTTGCAGTCAGATGAAGTGGTCTTTCTCCTACTCTTCCCAGGTGCCTTTTCCCTTGGCTTATGGCTCTGATGAAGAGGAATCCATTAGCCCTGATTCCCCTTTGAAAAAAAACTGTCGTTTGGGGACACAGTAGCCAGAATAATGGAATATTTAAATTGGGATTTTTCTCAAGTGTCTGACATCTAGAAGCGATATTATAAGCTGCTTCAGGTGGACATGCCTAAACCTTCTGCTTTGTTGGACACCTTTATAGGAAGGTCTATGACTTCTGATTCAAAACCCTTGATCCTAAGAAACCTGACAGGTTCTATAAGGTTCCTAAACATTGTCAATTCCTGTTTGTGTCCTTGTGCTGACCCTGCTGTGGTGTCAGTCTCCTCTGACAAGCCATCCAAGTTTTTCCATCTACCAAGCTCCTACCCTCAGATATGGATAGTAGGGCTATGGAGAGGATTATGGAGTATCAGGATAATGCAGCCACCTTGGCCTTTAGGGCCATTAAGTACCAGACCCACATGACCAGCTATGCTCTGGTCTTGATTGCACAGGCTTATTAGGTTCTTTATGACCTCCCTGATTCTGAAGGAAAGTCTTCTGTTTTTTCCATTTTATGTTCTACCTCTCAGGTGGCTTGCCACTATATCAAGTGCAGCTATGATGTTGTGGATGCCTGTTCCAGAGATACAGCATTTGGGTCTGTCACGAGGTGTTATTCTTGGCTTCATCTGTGTTTATTACCTGAAGACATTAGGCTACGTTGTTGGATGTGCCTTTGGATAATAACAATCTCTTTGGGACTGCTGCTGCTGCTGATATCTCTTAAAAAAAAAAGTAAAACTTTGTAGGACCTTAAACATATTTTTGCGTCCCCATCCCTAAGTTCCAGAGGAACTATCCTACTAGGTCTGCTTTTGTCTTTAGGCAGTCTCATCAGGCCACCAAAGACAGGAAGGCGTGGTAGGCATCTGCCTTTGCTAAGTCTTCTGTGGCTTCTGTGGCCAAGAAGCCTCCAATATCTGATAAGCCTGACTTTCTTTGACATCCCTCCCCCCAAAACCATGGCCAGTTCCCTTTGTCCCTTCTGCTCTCTCTGCCTTCTAAACTGGCAGCTCATTGCTTAAGATTCTTGGGTTCTCTCCATCCATCAGGGTTACCTCATGGCATGGAAGTTTCTTACTTCTTTTTCAGGTATTTCCCAACCTCCTGGAGAGCTGCTTCCCCTTTTTTCTCAGAGGTTTTTGGTCTCTGACAGGTCAGGCAACTATTCAGCCTGTCCCTCCTTCCCAAGTAGAACAAGGATTCTACTCCAGAATGTTTCTGGTTCCTCGAAAGGAGTGGTGTTGGAGGCTTATTCTGGATTTCTCCTTGGTCAACATCTTTCTTTAGGTTCCTTTCAGATGTTTTGTCTTCAAAACCTGTTTCCTTTGTTTATGGTGTCCTTGGATCTGAAGGATGCTTACTGTCATATTCCTATTCATCCTCTTTCAGGACTTTTTATATTTCTCTGTTTCTTCCTCTCATTTTGACATGTTATCTGTTTGTATCCTATGTTAATATTTTGATATGTTTCCTGTGTTTAAAACTTAGTTATGTATTTACTGTCTCTGTTTTGTATTGTTACGTGGAGCTTTTCTCCCCAGGCCTCTGCTGAAAATGGACATGTATCCAGTCAGACTATCCCGGTCAACAAATGTAAAATAAAAAAAAAAAAATCTTCAAGTGGCAGAGAATAAAGTATGGGCCAGTCTGTTGAGGAGAGTTCTTAGGAGAGCTCTTGTATGAGAATTATCATTCAAGATGCAATTAAAATTATCCTCTGTTAGTGAATCTACTATTCTCACACACTTATGTGTTCAACCCTGTCTGAAGAGTTTGTAGATACACAGGGTTACTTCCTTGCTCTTGTTGTTTGATTTAAGCTAAATTTGTTTAATGAATATGATAGGTTTATAGGATTCCCCAAAGGCTTGAAGTTGCTCTCTGTTACCACACAAACAGAAGATAAGTGTGTGATTCCAAGACTATTGCATTCGGCCATTTTATGTTTCAAGAAGAGAAAAACATTTTTTATGTCAAAGAATTGTGACCCATTGGGGTTATAATACAGTGAGATCATGTAGTAGGGCCTGGGTTAAGCTGTACATCTTCTGTTATATTAAATAGATACTTAATTCAGAGCAATTTGAAGGTACAACCACATTTTGAATTTGCTTGTTTTTCTTTTTGTATGGCAGCAAGTTTTTGAAGATCAAAAGGCATATTGCTCAGTGACAAGGACTAACAGGGGACTGGTACACTGTGAGACAGATGTCATTTCCCCATCAGGAAATGCATCAGCATGAGGTAACAGAACTGATTTTTTTTTCATTTTTACATACTTTATATCTCCATTCCATCTGACTTTAATGTCCACCTCTCAATGGCCTCAAGTCAATTTATTCTTGATGCAGGGGCCTACCTGCATCAGCGAAGAGACATCCTATGGGGGAACCTCATCCAGCAGCCAGAAGCTTATACTTCTGGCATTGCCCTACCATCTGCTTGTTGATGGGAGGGTGTCTTCATTCCACCAGCCTCAGTCTAGATGCTAGCTGCACTTCCCAGGACTGAGTACATTCCATAAGATCATTCTTTGCATGCTGGAATTGGCATGGGATCTACATGACAGCCCCCCACCGCACAGCAGCCTATGTATGTCATGTGGTATATAGGCTATGAGGATATTCTTATTAGTCTGTGGTGGTTGACATGAGCACCACATCATGATAGGGAATGTAATGTCCTTCCCCAAACTGTATATTGTCCCACACTCTTTATCCCTTCATACAAGAAGTGGACTGTCCTTTTAAACTGCAAGTTATTTAGCAGCCTATCTCTTCTGATAAGCCCTAAATCTACTGTACTTCCCCATTTTCTTTGGGCTGGCAACAATTCACATTTTGCCCAATCAGCAGCCTGACGCCCCATCCCTTCTAAATACAGAAATGGAGAACAGGAAGAACAAATAAATAAAAACATTAATGTATGTCAGATTTAATTCTAGATACATTTTTATCTGTTGTGTTAATAGACAACACCAATTGATTCATTTACTGTTGATTTTCAGTTAGTTCTCAGTAAGGAGTTGCTGCTACATTCCCTGTTAAAAGGACACCACATCCCACTTTTACAAATTTATCTTTCTCTCTCTTTGGATTGCACAGCACTGGCTCTGCTGTAACCTTCCTTCCTTTCCTTTGGCAACCATTTTCTCATGTTGGCAATTCTGAAAAGGCATTATACTCAAAGTGACACTGCACCATCACTTAGTCTAGTATGTAATCTCTGCATTTTCTCTTCCATATCAGTGCTGTAGCCTGCACTTCTATATTTTTCTTTCATTTAATAAAACTCCTTGCTTAGTTTGCTGCAAGACAACCTACATTATTCCTTTTTTATTAAAAATCATTCTTTCTCACTGATTGCTTTTCTGACTCTTACTATACGCTCTGCTGCTGGACAAAACACTGTTCCATTCACCCTTGTTATGCCCCCCCCCCCCAATTTCAGCACCCCACCACTACAGCTACATTTATACTTCTGTCCACCAACTGCACAGAACTCTATACCTTTCTGCCCCAGCCTCACACCTTACAAAACTTCCTCATAAATCACCACCTGAATAACTAAACTTCATAACTTTCTGACACACCTCCCTCTCACCGGCAGCAACATTAAAATGAATACCATATCACTTACACCTTACTGCACATTTCCCAAAACTTACCTACTCAAACGAGCTAACAAAATTAAAATCTATACTTTCAACTAACTCTGTAAAATGCACAATAACATCTGCATAATACAACTCTAACCCCAATGTAACTCTACGAAAATATATCTTCTGCATCTACTAAGACTAATCCAGCTACCACTATGCTCATATATATGAAGCAACTTTTCCTACATTTGTCCATCTGTCATCTAATATACTGTCAATTCCATCTGTACACCATCTGTTTACCCAGCTTTAACTCTTACAACTCCAGCTGTAACAACTCCACTCACACTGTACCCATAGCAACTTTACAATTTCTCATATATCGAACTTTTCAAATACACACCCCAAAAGCAAAAAATAAATAAATAAATAAGGTATCAGGTCAAAAAATATTCCCCAGATACTTCTTTCCTACATCCATTACAAATTACAAAGACATTCATCCTAACTCTGGCTCCAACCAAACAGACAACATCTCCCTAGCCACCCTCCAGCTCATTACCAACAAATAAATAACTCACAAGCAAAGGCTGAAAACTTATCAGTACTATCTTAAGAATGATCTCAAATAAGCTAGCTGAAGTACGTATATTCTAGCTAGTTAGACAGCTCCTTATATAGCCAAGATAAGCTCATTTTTACTCAGGGATGGGAGGGTGGCCTAATGGTTAAGGTGTTTGCCTTACAAACACAAGGTGCAGGGTTTGAGTCTCACAAGGGATAATTGGTTAGGCTTAAAATGGCTCGCAAGGGCAGTTAGCTTAGTACTTATCTATGAACTTATCTATGAACCTATGTCTTCATAACACAGCATGCCCATGACATACTTGTTACCAATGAAACTTGGTTAAATTTCTCCATGAAAGGCACATCAATCATTCTATCAAGTTATAGCATCCCCAGAATAGATTGCCCACCTAAAGAAGTAGGAGTAACCGACGTATATTCTAGCTAGTTAGACAGCTCCTTATATAGCCAAGATAAGCCCATTTTTACTCAGCAAAAATTCTCATAGCCTTTCTAAAACTCAGCCCCCACACTAGTATCTGCATAACTGCAGTATGTATTCTACCTGGTAATAACATTACAGTAACTGAGGACATTCTGTCATTGCTTGCCAATAACCCATCTCAAGAAACTATAGTTCTAAGCTACTTTAATATATATTGGCTCCATATTAACTCTAGCACCCCTTCTGCCGCAATTAATCTTTGTGGCTTTAAATAATTGATTACTACCCCTACAAGATTCAACAAAGCGTCAAACGGAGCATCATTGCTAAAATGGATACTAACCTCCTCCTAAGTGACCATTTACCAACCTTTGTCCTCAGAACTCAAACACACACTCCTAAACAGCACCAGTACAAATTTGTGCATAATTTGACAAAGTTCAATAAATAAACATTTTATTCAATGCTCATATCCTACAATTGGTCCCTTCTAAAAATATATTCCACTAGATGAAGCTGTGATACAGTTCAACACCACCTTCCTCACAATACTAAATGAATATGTCCCACTCAAAAAAAGTTAAACTAAACCCTTTGCCATGGCTATGACTTAGAACAGGAAAACCAACAGCTCTTCAGACTCAGATGAAAGCATCAAGCATTTGTTTTAGTATTTCCAAAGTTTAGCATTTTTAGTATTCCCGGGGAGTAGGGCACTTGGGAGGTACACACTTAAACATGGGGGGAATGGGGCATGTGCCCAATGTACCCCTAGTGCCACCCATGTGTGGAGGGTAGGAGCCATCCTACTAACTGTGATATGTCCCACTTCTGAGCCCCCCAAGGGTTAGAGCATGCAGTATAGCATGGTTACATACCCTGCAGTCTTGTGCAGTGCACCTTAATGGTTGTATCCTATGCTACTTCCTGGTTGGGAATACCTTTTCTTCAGCTTTTTCCAGGAGACATGCTCATGCCAGTTTCTACTCTCTTCTCACCATGAAGAACAGACATAACTCTCAAGGCTCTTTCTGACTCTGGTTGACTAGACTGGCAGATGACAATGCTTTTTAATTCACCCTTCAGTGTCTCTGTGTTGGCATCCATCTTCCCTTTAAAATGAATGTAAGTTGTAAGCAAATAGCACACATCCGCAATGCTACTGCATTGCTGACTGGCAGTGAGAGTACAAATTTATGCTGACTTTGTCTTGTTCTGTAAAAGTTAGCCAGTCAGATTTCATGATTCTTATTCCATTTGATACTAACACTTAGTTGAACAGTAAGATGATAGGCCAAAGATAAAAATAATACATTATCAAATGTCCAGAGCATTGATGAAACCTTGGTGCAAGTCTGGCATCCATCTTGATCATCTGAGAAGTACATTCCATGCATTGTAAATCATGCTGAGAATTATGCTTTTGTGCTTAATGGAAAATTATCTGTTGCCTCATGCTTTTATCAAGGGTGAAACAACAAGAAATAAAAACAGCTGTAGAATTGCTACTTAATGGTTAAAACATATTTCTGTCTTTTGATGATACTCTAATACAATAGTACTGATGTGATACTCTAATACAATAGTAATGATGTCAAGTTCCCTACCTGTGGTGAAGTTTGTCTTGCCATTAAACTAACTGTGGTCTTGAGCAAAATTACTCAAATGTGTTTTGTAGCCTTGTTTTGTTCATATAAAACTGAAACAGGGTTTTACTAATTTATTCATTTATTTTCATAGGTATGGCTATGGTTTATGGAAAGGCTTTTTCAGGTGCAGACTGGGCAGTGAAGTGTTTGTTGGGCAATAGACTAGATACAAGTGTCTCACTATCATAACACAAAATAATTTATTTTTTCCCTCATACTATATTCTGTTTTTGCCTTGCTACATCATTCTGCTGTCCATTGTTATCTAATTACCTATAGCACCCCTTTCATTCTTCCAAGGGGCATGACCCAGGGTGGTGATGTAGTCGCATTGCAGCTAGGAGGGGAGTCTTACTTTTTTTCTATCCCTGTTTCTCCTTATCCAAGGCAACATCAGTCACATAACAAGCCTACTATTCCTGATCTAACATGTACCCACACTGTGTGGGATATAGAAGGACAGCCTTACCTCTATAATTTACAAAACTAAGCTGATAGCGTCTGTCAGCTGTCTGTAGGAATGACCGTCATAACAACAGTCTCCTACTTCCTCCCCCAGAGAAATTAATGTAGACAATGAACTCATCCTTCCTCCATTGCACACCTTTTCTGTACTTGGGATACTCTATGATCCTGGCTTACCAGCAGTACTGGGCATGCAATGCTCCTGCTGCCGGAGGCTGGTTGTCATAAAATAAAAGTTACATCTACAAGTAAAAATAAATGTAATTGCAGCTGCAGCATTTGTGTGCTGGTGATTTGAATTAACTATCGATTAGTTATCCTGTAGAGGCTGAAGAAGTGGATTCAAAGTCGCTCCAGCTTAAGACCATAGTAGTTGAGGCATGGGTGAAGAGCTGTGTCTGAAAGGAAGTCAGTGTTTACTCCACATTAACCCTAGGTCTTGCTGGTGGAACTAGTGCTGAAGGAAGCCATCAAGTTCATGGTAAAGAAAGAGGTTTTGCATGAAATGCTAGCAGGTGGGGGCAGATACGGGGGCCTTCAAATCTGGCAGAGATGTAGTGATAAGCCAGGAAGTCAGCAAGCAAGACGATAATGGACGTAAAGGTCTAGGGTTGGGAGGAATTTGACAAGACCATGAAGAATGACTTTCAGACGGCTTGAAAGAGGTTCTGGAAAGCCATCCACTGACTGAGGGGGAGGGAAGGGGAAATTGCACAGGTTATTCTTGACAAAGATGGGGAAATACTAGACTTCGGACAATGACAGGAGGTGGGAGGAGCACTTTGAGGAAATCTGGAATCCAGTGAACATGTCCTTCTCTGAGAAAGCAGTACCAAAAACAATATCTGGGATTTCAGACCATTTTTGTAACTGATATTAATTTGACGATTAAATAGTTGTATTGTGGCAAAGATATTCACTATATTTAATTGTGTGTCATTTAGCGGATATGACGTTAATGTCATCCAAAACATCTAACTCCTCAAGAGTTCACTGTTTCTAAACAGCAAACTTCTAAATGAATTATTTTTATGGGGGGGGGGGGCAGAACCCTGTGACTTCTGATGTATGGGTAATCCATCAGACCTGTAATCTCTAAATATACCTACTTTGAGTTTGCATAAACTCAGAAATTATATTCACAATGCACTCCACAAGCAACCCCAGTGAAGTGAGCTATCAACCAACTGAATCTTTTGACCTTCCTCTTTCAGTGTTTAGAGAGACATTGTTCAGGGATGCAGTAAAGGGCAGGTTTCCCATGGCATGGCTGCATTTGTGGAACAGATCATCTGGATGTCCTGAATTCACGGGTATGCTTAGGGTTATGATTAATACACTTTTTCAAGGTTGCATGAAGAATATGGGCAGTACCACAGGATTAGCAAGCTGTGTGGCAGTCCACATTTTCAAAACGGGTTACAGGATGGTATGTTCCAGTTGAAGAGGAATTATGCTCTTCATTTTGTCCTGAAAAGCAGTGCCTAAGTATTGGAAAGGAGACTGCATGCAGAAGCTGAGCTTCTGATTCAGGAGAAGCAGGATCAATTCTGCTCTGGCCTTGGAGTGCTGGAAATGCTCTTTGATCTTCTACAAATATTGTAGAGGTTGTGACAGGTTACCAGTACTTCTGACTTGGAGGAGGCATATGGCTGTGTACCACAGAATGTTTCATGGGAGGTGCAACAACAGTAAAGGGGTTCCAAAACTGCTACTGCATACCAGTTAGTCCTTATATTCAAGGAGTTAGACTTGTGTTTGTATTCTCTTTATTACATTAGATATATTCATGATGGCTTTAAGACTCGCCCAAGGGTTTAGATTATCTCCCCTCCCATGAAAGGTTTTCATGGACATGATATTTAGATAGAGGTATGAGGATGTGAATGTTACACCTTTGCCATTTTCAGGTGATGTTATCCTCTTTGCTTCAACTGCCTGTTAACTCCATCATGTACTGGAATAGTCTGATGATGAGTGTGAAGTGTTTAGGGTGAAAATCAGCACCTCCAAATCAAAGGTCACAGTTGTAATTAAAACAAAAAAATCTAGCTTGTTCCCTGCACATAATGCAGAGTATTGGAGAAGTTTAAAGTCTTAGGGTATATATTATTCAAAAAAGAAGGTAGGGGGGTTGTTAGATTGACAAGTGGAGAGGTGTAGTGGTAATGGTACTACAAACAGTGTCACAGACTGTGATTGTACTTTCATATTACTTGTCAGTCTATGTCCCTTTTCTCACTTATGGCCATGAATTTTACACGTGATCAAAAGAAAGAGTTTACAGATTAAAAATGTTATCAGTCTAGTAGGTTCTTGTGGAAGAACCACCACTTCTCTTGGTTGATAGGAGTCAGCTGATATAGGGTGAGCACCCTATGAGGATCCTCTTCAGGACACCTCCTATGAAAGGGTTGTTAGGCACATTCCACTCGGAAGAGGCCTTGAGATGGATATAGGATGTGCCAGGGAGGTTATCTCAGCTTGCCTAGGAATGTCTGGGGATCCCACAGAATGAGTTCAATACTGCATTTGGATTGAGAAATGTTATCTACCCTTGTCAACTTGCTACAACTGTGATGTTTATACTGACAAGAAGAAATTTTACCAGGAAACTAGAGAAACTCTACTTGTGCCCATTAAGGAGCGCTATGAGAAAAGAGTAGATTCTGTCAGGACACTACAGAAATTCCACCTCTGTCCTTTATCAAGTGCCATGAGACAGTTAGTAAGCATGTGAACAGGCAGGCAGGACTGCGAGTTTAATTTCACATTTGAAAGACAACACCTCAGGAGTGCAACACCCCCAGTATGCCTCATGGTATTAGAATATGATTACAAAGTCTGGTATAGGAGTAGAACCCACAGCCTTTTGAATTTCCCAACATCAAAGATACACAAATAGCCTGCTGAATCACTGAAACTATTTATTTAAACATTTCTCACTCTGAGGACTTAATGACCTGATTAAGGTGTCCCTTTTTACAGGGAAGGCACAGAAAGATTACTAACCAGGCAACTTTGATAGGCCATACCTCTCATCTTCCAGATTTTCGCAGAATGTCCAGATTTTTTCTATTTTTGGTCTGTTCCTCTTAAAGTTTGTGTTTTTTTGGCAAATCACTGGGATGATCCCAGGACTGAAGTCACTAAATAATAACATACATTTGAGTTTCAGACTTCAAATACTTCAGAAAATGTATGTTAAAATAAACCCTGTTACTTTAGCAACTTTCTAAATTTATAAGAGCAATATTTAAAAGTTGCCCCTACTTTGGTGTCTTTGTCCCCCCATTTTGTCAGGCTTTGTCTAGATTTCTTGTACTAAGAAGTTGAGAGGTATAGATAATATCCAGTTTTCAGCAGCAAATACACAATGCACACAACACAACTCTGAAACCACTTAAGTAGGTTTACTGTATCATGAGGGTGGGTAGACATAAGCTGTAAAGACAGGTTGACAGATGAGTACAATATTTGGGTTGGTATTCAAAACAAATGTATGCATTGTTGAAAAAACATGCAGTATTTTGAAGACTATAGAATATATTTTTGTGTAAAGTTGATTTTCTAGTTCTTTGGTAGGTTCTCAGTTACAGACATGGAATATTTTGAATGGACATCTTGAATCAGAAACAACATAACTGCTGAATAACAATAGTCTTCCACCTTATAAATAAATACAAGGTTACAGAAAGCAAACAGAAATGACTTTTTGACCTTTATTTTTATTGCCAAACAGATTCCACATCTTTTACGTAAGTGGAGCTTAAAGGGATTTAGTAAATGATGGGTTTGACTCTGCATGCAGTAAAGTTAAGTAATACCCCTCACTGTAGTTAAACATGTACAATAACCAATTACTGTCCAGACTGCCTAGTGGCTATGAAGCTTAAATGTAACACTGGGTTGGGGAAATGGATGTTTGATCGGTATTTTGTAACCGCAACCACTAAGCACTTTACTGTAGTCTGCAAGCAACATATTAGAATGTTTCTTTGAAAAGAATTACAAATTGTGAAACAAATTCAAACAAAACATGTTCAGCCAGGTTTTAAAAAATCTGTTCCTTTGCAATATGTCTAGAACAGATTACCATTTTACCAGTAATATAGCAAAGATGCTTAACTTCAAAGTACTAGAGAGAGAGAGAGAGAGAGAGAGAGAGAGAGAGAGAGAGAACTGTAATCACTGGGTAGCCATTCAAAATGCATACCATTTATTAACAGTGTTTACTATCGCAATTAATTCATGTCTCAAATGAAATCAAGTTGAATATTTAGAAGGAAATGCTTTAATTCTTTAGATATCGATAACATCTCATCCTCTTTGTCCAATGTATCTGTTTTGTTCTGTCTAGAAAAAAAAAACAGAAAGAAGTAATTTCAGTGTGGCATGTTGCAAAATGTGTCTGTTTATACACAACATTTTAACGTGGGAATTCCTAATTTTAAACCCAATGCTCAGTAATATTGACTTATTGGGGGGTCTTGTATTATATACAGCTGACTAAATAAATCACCACTGGCATATTACATGATATCAATTATTTGACAGAAGACTTCTTGCCATCACTGTTCTCTGTACTGAATTATTTAGCCATGCAATGTGCATGTTGCACAAAACAGCCTACATCATCCCTACATTTATCATAAAAATGTGGGATGGGGGTTCTGCACCAGTTTGTCATACAAGCCTTTACTGTATTTAATACTGTAACTTGTTTGCATATTAGGAAGTCTAGAGTCCATTTATAAAGTAATAATAATTGCAAGTATTGCTAGAAAATATTTTTAAGCAATTTTACAAAAACACATTTCTCTCTAGTCATTTTTTTCTTTCTTTTTTTTCTATTAATCAGCCCCAAAGTCTGATGTGACTGTTCCTGTAGTACATTTTCTGAACAGTCCTTATTTTAAAGCTCCTTGTTATGTAAGATAGCTTGTGACCTTGCACATTGTGTAATACAGACCCAGATGACTCAAAATGATGACCTTTAACCATTCCCCTATATACCATAAATGTACGACTTTTATAGTATACTAGGATATATTACATGTATTTTTTTATATGGGTGATACCCTGCCTGAATATCTTCACATTTAAAAATTCAATGGACCTGTAATATAGTTTACAAGAAAATAACAGTATGTGCATGCTGACATTCAGGTATTGCATTAATGCCTTTAACTCTGCTAGAGTTCTAACTTATGCCTCATATATTAGGTCAGGTTCCAATACACTTGCTTTGGTGTAAGGGATACCTATAAACAGGCTTACTACAGGACCAGATTACAAAACACCCACTTTCAGCTCGCTCTTACTCTAACTGGTCATTTACACTGACAGAAAGTCTTTTGGAATTGGGACCACTGTCTGTATAACAGCACCGTATAGGGAGATATTTAGAATGTGAACTCTTCATAGAATAAGTTACTTCCAGTTTTAAAAAAGCCCATAAAGTGATCTGACTAAATGAGTGTAAAACAGACCCTATTTTTATACTGCAGATCTGTTTTAATCATTTTTTTAACTAAACATTTTCTTAATCAGGTTGTATGGCCTATTTTCAGGGAAGACCCGAGATATACTAATTAAGATTAATTTAGTCAGGGAAGTAGGGAAATTCTTCTGCTTTAGATAAGTGCCATGAAATCTTTTATAGTCAGTTGATTCATCACCAGATCAGGCAAATGGAACTTGGTTTAATTTTTCATGTGAAGACTGGCACTTCAGGTGTGCTGCAACCCCCCCCCCCACATTAATTTGCATTAGAGTGCCCAAGCATCTTATGTGTTGGGATAGAACCCACAACCTTCTGATCTTCCTGAGACAAATAAAGCAAGTACACTGCTTGTTGACCCTTTAACACTGCTACAGTTTTGAAAATATCAAGAAAATAGTTTAACAGTGCTGAAAACATTTATTGTCAAAATATGTCACATTCTGAGTTTACACACATTCTGCTGTTTTTAAAGAAAACTGATTATATATACTCACTTGTGTTATCTGTATACTTGGTATATTCACTTGCATTATCTGTATACTCGGTGTATCCACTTGCTTTATCTGTATAATTGGTATATTCACTTGTGCTATCTGTATACTTGGTATATTCACTTGCGTTGTCTGTATACTTGGTGTATTCTTTTGCATTATCTGTATACTTGGTATATTCACTTTCGCTATCTGTATACTTGATGTATTCACTTGCGTTATCTGTATACTTGGTGTATTCACTTGTGTTATCTGTATACTTGGTATATTCACTTACATTATCTGTATCCTTGGCGTATCCACTTGTGTTATCTGTATACTTGGTATATTCACTTGTGTTATCTGTATACTTGGTGTGTTCACTTGTGCTATCTGTATACTTGGTATATTCACTTGTGTTATCTGTATACTCGGTATATGGTATATTCACTTATGTTATCTGTATACTTGGTATATTCAATTGTGTCATCTGTATACTTGGTGTATTCACTTACATTACCTGCATACTTGGTATATTCACTTGCGTTATCTGTATACATGGTGTATTCAATTGTGCTATCTGTAAACTTGATATATTCGCTTGCGTTATCTGTATACTTGGTGTATTCACTTGCATTATCTGTATACTTGGTATATTCACTTGCGTTATCTGTATACTTGGTGTATTCACTTGTGCTATCTGTAAACTTGGTATATTCACTTGCTCTATCTGTATAGTTGGTATATTCACTTGTGCTATCTGTATACTTGGTGTATTGACTTGCGTTATCTGTATACTTGGTATATTCACTTGTGTTATCTGTATACTTGGTATATTCACTTGCTCTATATGCATACTTGGTATATTCACTTGCACTATCTGTATATTTGGTATATTCACTTGTGTTATCTGTATACTTGGTATATTCATTTGTGTTATCTGTATACTTGGTGTATTCACTTGTGTTATCTGTATGCTTGGTAAGCCCTTATTCAGTAGATTTAACCACCATCATGAGACATTCTCATAGAAATGAAATGTTGTCTAAACTAAGCTTATAAGATCTTGGGTCTATCTGACGTTGTTTAATCAAGCCTTGAAATTACTGTATCTCAACTGACCTAGCCCTCCCATGTTCAAACATGGGTGATCATAAGATATCTATAAAATGTGTCACATGGTCTGCATAACAACATAACCATACAATGTGATATGGGTACTACATAATTTTACACCTGACACAATTGGTTTACCTCTTCAGGAAAAAAATTTTTATGCATTTTTGCTAATGTATAACACAGCTGCTCGTTAGGATATTTGAATCCTAAAGCTTTTGATATGTTACTGGAAATGTATCACTTGGATTCACTTGCATTTATGTTTGAAAATGTGGAGTTGGGTTTGCTGTTACTTGAACACAGTACTTCTTTGCATCTGTCTACATATTTCCCGCCCATAATCAGCTATAGACCAAATGACCACAGCCCCCTTTGTTTTCTGGATTTAACAAAAATGGTCGCAGTCCTTTAAAGCTAATTTTTCTTCAGTCGTGAGATTTGACCAACAAACATTATCCTTTTTTAATTCTAATTCATGCTTAACTGGGTTTTCATATGTACCCACTACAAAAACATGCCTGAGAATGAGAAAGATTTTTTTCCCCAAAAATGTAATTATATTTTTAACTAATTCTGGGTTTTATGACTTGGGGCAGATGAAATGGGTCTTACTACAATGGAGGAAAGTGTCTTTATACAACTCCTGTCCATCATGTGTGCTTTTATTTTCAAAAAGTAGAAATATCTTGTTGAAGATATCATCAAAGACTTACATTGTTCTAGTTGTGATGTTATAGTCACTTAAAATAGACCTGGATAGTAACTATATTAATGACCTGTGGTCATTTTTGTTGTTTATTTGGTCCACAATACATTAACATATTGGGATTTAATTTTTATAAGGTCTGGGACTGTACATACATACATGCATATATATATATATATATATATATATATATATATATATCAATCTATCTATCTATATGTATATATATATATATATATATATATATATATATATATATATATATATATACATATATATATATATATATATATATATATATATATATATATATATATATGTATATATAAATATATATATGTACATATGTTGGCCCATTATTGGCATGCATTTTAAGATGTTTCTGAACAGTTTATGGTTATATGTTTATGTTTTGTTGTGTGTCTAATCGTGTGAAATTTGATCTGTGGTTAAAGTCATGGTTTTGAATAAATTTCTTGGATTAAAAAAAAGAAGAGGTAGTCATCTTTTTAGAAATAGCAAAATCGTCTGTCAGATCCTTGCAGGTATTAAATGCACTGAAAACCACATGTAAATTAAAGCACACGCTACAGTCTGTTGTCACAGAAAAAAAAATAGAGTGGAAAGATCCATGAATACAAACTTAACTCCTTTGGAAAATCACTGTGATCACATGTGGGTGTCTAGTGGAAAGTTAATCACCGGACATATACCTTCCACAACACAGTCTCTTATAGGCAATGTTTGTTTCTGTCTTTCGTCTTTTCCCGGTTAGGGGTCGCCACAGCGGAACTCCAGTCCGCTAATGATTGGCAGTTGATTTTTACGTACCGGCTTGCCAGGCCTGACGCACAACCTTCATCGAAGGTACACCCATTCACGCATGTCTCCACGCAGAAGACGCTCTAGCTGAGAATCGAACCGGACAGCGTCTTACTGTGAGGCGACAACGCTACCACAGCACCAATAAGGTTTGTTTTTCATGCAAGATTCTTAACTTATGGCCTTGCCATGGCTGACATTTGTGAGCCTGCCTTGTGTAGTGTAATTCTGCAGTCTGGCTTGTATGCATCTTTTCTGAATACTTGTGTGACCCTCTCACCTCCTTCATCTCCTGGTTGGCTGAAGCTTCTTCCTCATGTTGAAACAAACCAGACAAACTCATTCAGTAAATCAAAGGCTGTCATAACCTTTACAGCAAATAATCTGAACACAGAATTACATTTATTTATTTATTTATTTTGTGAAATGTGTTATTCTATTTAGATGTTCTGTTTTGCCTTATCATTGCAGTTTCTGAACCATTTTTTTTGGGGATGGCATATTTTCAGATGTCTCTATCTGTTTTAAAATGTCAGCTTTTCAGAAATTTATGCAGTTCATATGTTGAAAATACAGGAATTCTCCAGCACAGTCAACTTGTAACAAAGTTCCATGTAATCAAAACTTTCACAAACCGGATAGAACTATCTTATAATTCTTTGTGCCATTCAGCAATCAAGGCCTCCTCACCACCTAATATAAACCATTTGATAGCTCTTACACCCATGGGAGCCATGACCTTAGAATCCTTTTTTCTTAAAGATGTCATAATGCCAGATGTTCACCTTTAGTGTCCTGGAGTTCATTTAAAGACACTGAAAAACATCTTTGAGTCCTTTGAGTTAAAAATGCAAGCATTATTTCATCTTGTTAGAAACTTTGACTGTAGGAGCTGTAAAGATCATTTTTATTTTTATTATTTAACAGGTAGGTAAATTGGATCACTGGGAACTCTTTTCAGCCATGAAAGAATTACAATAAAATTTGAAAATACACGAATTCCAATATAGTGAGTAATACTCAAAGAGCGGTAACAGGCAAACCTTAATGCAGCGATATACAGATGATTACTTAGTATCACAACATATATGAATGCCCCAAGAAAGCAATCCCACAGGGAGGTACAAAGCAATTAAAAAAGTGTAGGTCGTTGCAGTAAAAATCCAGGACAATTGTATTCAATTTGTTGTTGTGAAAAAAATTCCGATTGCATTGAGAAAGAGGAAAATGTAGAAAGTTAGTGAAGGTGTGACCAGAAGAGTTCCAAATAGAAAGCATCAGGTGACAGGAAGCTCCGTTGATGCGAGCAAATGAAAAGAGTGAGATACCTAAAGGGACAGTATTGGAAACTGAAGAGGTGAGGAATCTGGAGTGCTGTTTCACAGAAAGTAAACCAATGTCAGGCTTATAATGGTCCATGTGAAGGAGGTTGTACAGCAGAGTGCCCCCAAGAAATGTGGAAGCCAGCCTGCATGCTGAACTTGTGAATGATGACGCTTCCTGCTGGCTGCAGCAGTAAAGAAAGATGTGATTTTAAATAGGCTGAAGTATGAAATCTGCTGACATTGTGCCAGGTAAGGTGCTGTCTTTCCCCTCCAATACCATATGCATACATAATTTGTGAGACAGTGAGTGCTTAGAAGGGAGCAGTGGCTCAAGGCCAACAGCAGCAAAAGTCAAGTCTCATTATATTAGTTTGGTGCATGGTTCAAGTCCAGTCAGGAATAACTGTAGAGACCATCACTTTATGAAATAAGAAAAACATTAGTTTCCTAATAATATGCAAAAATTAAAGTGTAGAGTGAATGTTATTTAGCAACTTCTGTCATTCAACCCCGTGTCTTGTATGAACCTAATTTAACCTTCCAGTTGACTTTCTTCTTTTTTAAAGAGCATTCATATCTCCTGCCATATGTTATGTAACAAGGTTATGTTTTCACTATGCCATATTGGTATATTGGGATGGGCTGACTACAAAGCCATGCATATTGTCTAATGACTGAATCCATGGCAGCGGCCTTGGAGGAGGCTTCCATAGCATCATAATTGCATATGATGCTGTATCTTGCTATTTGTATAGCCTGTGACAGTAAAGTCTGCATTTCATGCATAGAATCCACTAACTGTGGGTCTGACATAGCCTTCTGCAAAGACTGTAGTACAGACAGAAAATATTTCTCATTTTTGTCTGGTAGTTAACAGCTCTGAATACCAGGGTGGAGGAGGTATAGACCTTCTTTTCCCACCTATCCTTGTCTGTAGGAAGGGCATTAGCACTGAGGAGCAGCTTAGATGGCTTATCCAAGGAAAGGAAGACTGCAGCAGGGTCATCCACAGGATTCTTATACAGGTATTTAAGGTCATCAGGCACCTTACAGAACCTGTCTGGTCTTTCAGGTGCTGGTGGATGAGAATCAGGTGCTGAAGATGTTGACTAAAAGGTGTCCTGATATGCCTCTAGTACTAGAGGGACTGGAGAAGACACTGGTGTGCCCATTTCCAGAAGGCTATAGTATTGCTTTTGTACATCAGAGATTTGCTTTGATTGCCATTCAAATTGGCTCATTATGTTCTGAATAGTTTCTCTGAAAGAGGCCTCCTCAATGGCAGAATCTGTAGAAAGGAAGCCTCCTTCATCCAAAGAGAGCTGTGATGGAGAATGCATTTATGAGGAATAATCCAGAGAATGATCAGAGTCTACATCTTGTTCCTCCTTCTCCTCCTTTTCCTCAGAATAATCTAGAGTATGTATTTCTGGTGTGGCCTGTGGCAGCTGGGTCACAAAAGAAGACTTCAGGACCATGATATCCTTAAATACGCCCAGGGAGAAATCAATCCATTCTTTTCCTTAGAAGCTGTAGGAGAAGTCACATGCCTTTTTTTTGCTTTTTCTTTTAGGTGTGATGTCCACTTGAATGAGTCTCAGAGGTTCAGAACCTTGACGTACTTCAATCAGAGTACCTGGAACCTCTTCCCAGACTAGGATTTGAGGGGCTCCATGTAGTCCCTTCAAAATAAGGCATGGCTCATCTGGGGTATCCACAGCCTCAGGCGCCATACTGGCCTCCAACATGACTGGGCAGCTGAGAGGGTATCTGATGCATCATGTATTCTGCAACCCCAGTGGGTATGTCTGACATAGAAATGTTAGACTGTGAAATGTCTCAGGGTCTCTAGAGTTTCTTCTCCGGTGGAAGGGCAATGTTGGATGTTGGGGATTCCACCTTCTTAGTTTGGGCAAGGAGTTTTAGATGCTGTATTTCAAGGAACTAGTTAAGAGAGAAAAGCCTCAGCCTAAGGGTTTTTGGAACAAATGACTGGCAGATACAGCAGGCGTTTCAGTCATGTTCTGGGCCTGAACAAAAAGGCACTTACTGTGCAAGTTCTTGTATGGAATCTGTTTACTTCATTTAAATTTACCACATCACTGACATCTAACAAAGTTTTTAACACAGTCTAAAATACAAAAAAGGAAGGTTCTCCAATGGGGCACTTATCAGATAAACAAGCAAAGCAATGGTACTAACGACCCAATGTAGATCAGTCAGATGGATGCACAACCTGAATTTGGGCTGGTGGCAAGATGGTCTGAGGTACTCTTGTGTACTTCTGGCTGCATACCCCAATGCATATGAGCTGAGGCCACACTTTAGATGTACACCCTCAGGAAGATAATGCTTTGATACCCCTATTTGAGCCAGCAGCATCTGCCACTCTAAAATTCTGCACTTGGAAAACTATTTGTCTGTTGGCTCTTAACCTCTGCTGAACTTCAGACATTTATAGCTATTCCACCATTTCTCATTTTCCACAGGGACAGGGTGACTGTCAGGGTCAATCCTTCTTTCATGCATTTCAAGGTAGTGAATTAGCTGTCCCTCAGTCAGGCTATTTACATGCCTAACTTTTTTTCCCAATCCCCGGAATGGGGGAGAGACTTCTACACTCTCTAAACATGAACATGAACAGGCAACTAAGGTTCTACTTGGACAAAACAAAAACTATCAGGAAAACTAACCAGCTATTTCATGGATTCCAAGCTGGGCCATCTGGTCTCAAAGCAAACTATTATTTTCTAGATATCAAAGGCCATTTCTTTCTGCTACAGACAATATGGTAAATTATTACCTTCTTGCCCAAAAGCACATTCTACTTGGGCAGTAGCCTGTTCTGGTGTCTTCCACAAGGGCATTGATTCCAGATCCATCTTGAAAGCTGTTACTTTGTTCTCTGTGCACCCCTTCACCAAACACTATAAAGTAGATGTCTTTTCCAGATCCAAGGCTGCCTTTGCTAGATCTGCCCTATCTGAGCTCCTGGCCAACTCATCTTCCCATTAGCCAATCACTTTTTTCTCTAACTCCTTCATCTATGGCAATCACACATATCTTAAGAATACAGCAACAGTGATTTCAGCCAGGACATATTACAGTTGTGTAAGAACTTACCATAACAGTCAATGTTGTACTGATGACTGTTGCAGTATTCCTTCCCTCCCTACTTCCCCTCCTCTCTTCTTCTGCTCTAACATTACTGTTTCCCTCAGTTGTAACCTATTACCTACATCCTGCTACTGAGGAAGTTTACTTACCGGTTCCAGCTATGCCACTTCTAGTTGACCATTCTCCTCTCTCAGTTCTCTTCAGACCACTGGCTTGGAGATAGCCTGAGGCACTCATGTGTACATCCACCTATATATCCAGATACATACAAGCTAAGGTCATGCACTGCATGTACACCCTTGGGAAGGTTAAGCTTTGGTACTCCAGCAAGACGTCAGTGTACAAAAACCCATATGTTAAGAATACTGCAACAGTGATCAGTAGGACATCTACTGTTATGGTAAGTTCTTACATAACTGTACTTTCTCTCTGAGTTCCTATTACTGAACTCACATCTTCTATACCAAATTTTCTCATAAATTTCATCAGAAATCTACCTTCTTTTTTCATTTTTTCCCTTTTAGGTCCTCAGGTACATACTCACTATTCCAAATGAAATCCCAGACCCCACCTATAAGTGATATTCATTACTGAAAGCTGATTATTTTCCCCAGAATTTTCTTAAGCTCCATAATAGCAGTTTTAGGTGGAATATTAATACATGACAGTGTAATCCTCCTCCCTTGCTAGTAGCCCCTTACTAAACAGATCTACCATTATTATTTTTTCCTCTTCTATCTTCTTCTATCCTCTAGCAATTAGTATAAACACTCCCCTTTTCCTTTATCCCCGATATTCTGCTGAATATCCACCTGAAATCCTTTCTTATCAAATTCACATGCGTACTTCTTTCCAAATATGTCTCCTGTGGCCTTGCTATATGTACTCTGTATTTTTTAATATAATTCAATATTCTTACCTTTTTGTCTGCAGATGTGAGGCCATTCACCTTCTAAAAATAATATTGACAGTGTAGCCATTATATAAGAAATTCGTATACCCATCTGTTATATATGTCAGATTTTATAAATGTCTATTTCCAGATTTTGTGTTACATGCACACACTAATGTTTGTCAGGTTGATCCTTTATACACTTGTTTCTTGCCATTTCTGTTTTCACCTATGTCACATTTTACAAGACTTTTTGTTTTAATAAAAACCCTAAAACAGAAAACCAAACCCACCCGCATGACACTTCCATAACCTATTAACTTAAAACAAACACATGCAACTCTTTACATCTTCAAATAATAAAATTTAAGCCTTCTGATAGGAACAGTTGTCCCAAATCAACAGCTGCACTTACGGACATGACATAACCTAAAATTAAGGTTATCCATGCTAAAGTACATGTCATAGTCTGTGATCTTACTTATACTAATTGTTGCCTGTTTTTGTCTTATCTTTATTCCCATCCCAGATGTGGAAAACAGCTTGTATCTTTCAAAAACTTTAACCTTTAGCCTTAAGAAAAAAATACACTGGCTATCTTTAAAACTAAATTATACAATGTTCAAATAAATGCATTGAAGTATTTAGGCACCAGGAAAACTGCTATTTCTTATTCACTTACAATAATTTCAAATTTTAGGTTTTACTAAGCTGCTTACTTTGTACCTTTTAATGTTATGTTTCTCTCAGCAAGCAATGTTCAGAGCTGTCAAAATGTATTGTCTGGACCTGTAGTCAGCTTGTCTCCATGAAAACATAATAAAATAATGTACAGCTGTCCCCAGCTGTATACTTTTCAACTCACACTGAATATTTATTTGGTAATGGAAAACTTTTGTTATCTTATTTTTATGGTGTGCATGCCTACACACGAAACATGGTATTAGAGTAAGCCAAGGCCATTAATCCAGACATTCACCTATGGAAAATTAGGAGAAAGCATCTCAAATCTACATATATTATAACTGGTGCACTTTTATGCTCCATCCCAACAGCCCAAGATTACAGCATACTAACTTGAACATGCTTTTGGCCAGCCTTTCTTCTCCTTTTACATGGTAATGCATACATTTCTTAAAAACTAAAACAGAAAAAGTACTTCCTTACTTTCATACCTTTATCACATGCAACAATCACTGAAAATTCTTTACTATATGACATGCAGTTTATATCATGAAATGTTTTATAAAATACTATTAAGAACTAACCTTGTTTTACTTACAGTTCCTCTTTTTTCCCTTTTAGTGTCCTGTTCCTACTTCTAATGACATGAAGTGGGGTCGATGCTTTTCAGTCCCCCCATAAGTTTAACAAAGTCAACAAAAGTTCAGTCTTCTCAGCTACTTTTTCTTGTAAAGCCATACTTCACAAATGCGATCAATGCTTTATAGTCTCACATTTATTCACTAATTTCAGATTTGCTAGTTTTCTTCCTCTTCATTTCAATTTCCCAACCCTAGATTCTGATTCAAGTCCAAGATACTCCTGATTCTTATAGTTAACTCTTGTGCTTTTTTTGTCTCTGATGGAACATTGAAAAAGGTTTTACTGGCAAAGTATATCTATGAACCTTAGCATCAGAAGAATGAGAAGCAGAGTCCCCTTCTGTTTTATATCGCACTTTTTTTGTTTTTACTAACTTTTGCATTTCCTCATTAGCTTGTTCTGTATATATAAATGACTGTCAACAGCTGGATATAGCAGCTGGAATCTCATAAATGCCTCTCAGCAATCCCCTGATTACCTGGATAAATTTACTTCTCTTTCGCCTGGTGTACAGTGAATAATAATTTTTCACAAACACTCTTTTATTGTTTGTCTTTTCAGCTTTTCCTGGTTAGGGGTTGCCACAGCAGAACTCTGGTCTGGAAATGATTGGCAGTAGATTTTTTATGGTGCCGAGTTGCCAGCCTGATGCCCAACCTTTAGCGAAGGCACGCCCATTCACGCATGGCTTTTGGAAGCCACTTGACCATGGGGAGGACATGCAGACTCCACACAGAAGGCACTCCATCCGTGAATCGAACAGGAGAACCTCTTGCTGTGAGGCAACAATGCTACCGCTGTACCACCGTGGCTTCTTTTTTACAAATACTCTACTGTCTCAAACTTTTAATACTTTGCCTTTTATCAAAGTTATATAACTATCGTAAGGTTTAATATTAGAAGTATAGAAATGTGGATGATTTCAGCTTCTTAAATCAATAATCTTAAAACCACTATGCTATAAAAAAATCTAAAGTATAGTTATCAGAAATAAAAATAATCTATTTTAATTCTTATTATCATGTGTAAATTTGTAGCTATCTAAATGCATTTAATATATAGGTTCATAGGTAGTTACCACTTCCACTATGAGTGGAAGATTATTCTACTGAGGATCTGAATACTTGAATTTTATTCGTCCCAAAAAAAACAAAACACTTTTTAAAATGTTTTTTTTCAGGATGCAAGCCCCTCTGTACCCCTGATGTGAGGGGAAGCCCCACAAACTTATATATACCAACTCCATGGTTACACCAACTCGAAGAAGGGGACATTTCCCCAAAAAAGACATCACTGGTGGCAGAACTCACTCATAGTGATTTCCTATGGAGTAGTTCTGTTCCTCGCCGTGTTGAATTTTGAGCAAATTAGGTGCAAATATTTAATCCTCGTCCACTCATAGGTAAAAGGTAGTTACCAGATATACAGTCAAGGAGACTATTGAGGTAACTATTGCAGTTTCCCAAAAGCCCCAAAAACTATCTAGGCAAGCATCCCTGTCAGAGTCACACAGTAGGCCAATGAAGGCTGTGGGAATCAAATCCCATACCCCAAGAAACAGTTTGAGCTTAGTCTGTGAAAAAGATTTATATTAAGAGAAAACCATCAAAATCATGAAAATGCATATTAAATATGCAAATTATATAAAACAACACTATGGTGAGACTAATACTGTATTTTAAAGGAAAAAAAATATATACTACTGTGAAACATTATATTTCTACATGACAAAGTATGCTAAAATGCTAAGTATGTTTTGCACATTAAGTGACACATACCTGTAGAATAAACTTTATATATGTAAATAAAATATGTTAAAACAGAGAAGAAGACTTGCCTAGGGAGAGCTTACCAAACAATATGTGACATACATGCAATGTTTTCCTAAAGAGTAAAGGACACTACTTTTCAAGATGTGTCATATCTAAATTGACCAATGAAAAGTATAATATTTATTCTCAAGACCTGTATTTGAAATCCTCACATGAAATTGATAATGATACAGTGAAGTGAAGTGTAGAAAGATATAGTCTTGTGTGAAGTTTCTATATTACTGGATTGATAAAAATAATATTTTATTAAGATAAATACAGTATACTATTGTTTTAATGTTCCATTTTCATTAGACTTTTTGTTTCTTGTTAGAACAGTCTTCTGTACAGGTTTCTCTGCTTGTCTCATTAGCCTTATATGTAACAGTCCAGTTCTTTGTGAAGATTACTGATCTTTGTTTAGATTTAAGAAAAGAAAGGGCATCTTCTAAAGAGTCATAAGTACTTGCTCCTTCTGAAAGAATGATTCTTAGTCTTACTGGAGATAAAATATGGCACTTAATACCACATTTTTATGGATTTACAAATAATAAGCATGCCTTTCTTTTTACCATTATTTTCTGAGCATAGTCATTTTTATATCTGATTTGAGAAGTACCAATTTTCAGAGGGGAGATTTGTCCAATTTATTTTTCAAATTCTTCCTTAACTTATTCTGATTTTCTTTTGTGTTCCATTTTCTCGTATTTTCCTGCTTTTTACTCTTATACATATTTCCACATGCTGTACTGCAATACTCTTAATTTGCTCTTGTGTTCTTTTTACCTCTCATTTTACATTTTTATTTTCTCTCATTATACTAATATCCTTGTTTACTATTTTACCCAAATACACAGTTACCTCTTTCCTTCTCCCTTGTAAATAATATTTCTGCCTAAACAGTAATGCCTTATTTTTTCTTGATTTCTTTTATATACTTCTTTTTCAACAACATAATACTCTCTTGTATTATTCTCTAAATTCTCTAATACAGTTCTGTACATTTCCCCATACATCTCTTTTTCTTCCTTTCTTACATCATTCTGCCATTGGAAAAAAATAAACACTTTTTCTACTTCCTTTCAAATCTACCATTCAGTCCTTCATGGTTATATGATCGTTCCATAAATGCAATGCTTTCCACTCTCCAATTTCATCCCATAGTTTTTTATTTATTCTTTTTATTCTTTCTCTGTTTTAATATACTCCTTTTCTTCCATCACCTCCATTCAAATTGCTAAATGGTCTGAAAAACCTGTCACAACTGTATAACCATCTTCTATAACCAAGTATTCCAATAACACAAAATAATCAATTTCATACCCAAGTTCCCCCTTCTATAAGTCCATTGACTTTTGAACCAAACAGCAAATTTACCACAGTTTATCACATCCTGTATTTTTTACATCTTTCCCTTTCTTTTTACATTTTCCCATTGAATCACAATGAAAGTCCTGTGTGAATTATAATTTTTCAGTCAAATACCACATAGTCTAATATTTGATGAAATAGATTCTATCTTTCCTTGCTAGTAATATATGCATATTTATGCAATAATTCTATAAACATGTTCTGTCCACCTCACATCCACAACAGCTAACTTTCCCATTCTTACCAAAGTTACATCTAGTATTTTCACTGTTTTTTTACAGAACACAGCCACTCCAGAACAATGTTAACTTCCTAAATTCCACATAATTTTTCCACCCCCAATTTTTTCTGTTTGCAGGCTTTCTTCAGTTGTCAGGAATCTTACACTTCTAACAGAATAACATCCACATCACATTTTGCATACCATTCCACTATCCCTATCCTTCTTACAGTGTTAGTAATACTGTTCACATTTACTGAAAGTACTCTAAAATTGTTGATTTTCTCCAATTGAATATTTTCCTACGTTGATGTACAATTAATCATCGATCCTCAGAATCAGATTTCTCACTGGTTAGAACTTAAAAAAAATATTAGTAGCAATCCCTTCTCCTGTTGCATGCACTGTGTCTTCTCATTTTCCTGTCCATATTTTTTTCTTCTCCTTCTTGTTCATCCTCTCCCTCAGGCACTTGTTGTCCTTCCTCGTATATGTTTTCTTCTCTTTTCCTTCTTTATCATTATTTACTGCTTGTTTTTGATAGTCCATCCAAAAGTGTCCTTTTCTACAGAACCTGCATTCAGACGCATATCTTCTTGCTGTATGCTTTTCCTCCCCACACTGGTTACATTATACCTCATCACAATCATTAATTAAATGAGAAAAGTCCCCACAAAAGAACCATGATTTAGGCTGGCCAGTATATCTTAATGTCCATCTATGACCAGCTGCAAAAGTATCACTTGGCAAGTGTTTCACTATTTTTTTTCATTTCTAAAAGCTTCCAACTTCCACCCTCCATTCCATAAGTTAATGTCATCTCTAACTTTTACAACATTATCAAATTTCACAGAAACCCTGCATGCATTTTTTAATATAATCTTCTTCCAGTTAATCAATTCTAAACTGCAAAGCAACATTTTTAACATGGATAAATGTCCTTCTTTTTTGTTACACTGTTTCATAAATGTCATCATTAGTCCCTTGGTTTCAAATGCTAAGTCAGAAAAAGTCTATGTCCTAATATGTATAAAAGACCCAATTTCTTGAACGTTCAAACCCAGAACATTTATCAGACTGTCATGTACATAATATCTGTCTATTACAGTGTCATTTATGTTCTTACTCTCACAGTCTGTCTTCTCTTCTTTTTAAAAAAATGGTTTTAAGTACAATTTGTTGCTGCTCTCCTTTTTTGCCTGCTGTCACTGTTGTATATGTTTTAGTTGCTACATTATCTGCTGATATAAAATCATCTATTCAGTTTGTTGCTGGTTTCCTCTTTTACTTGCTGTCAGTGCTGGACAAGATTTTACTGCTGCATTCTCGGCTGCCATATTACCTTGTCCCTTTTCCACATAACTTTCTCAAAAGTGCTAAGGATGGTAATCTGCCCTCTCCCCCCATGAAACCGTAAAACTGTCACCTGGATCATTCTGCTTGATTAGTTTTAACAGAACATCATTTGTAAGCCCTCCTGATGCTAGTTTTATCTGCACCATTTCAACAGACTTGCTTACTTTCACCTCCATTCATACAGCTAAATACTGTTCATTTGTAATATTTACCACAAAGAAATCTTTATTTACATTCTGAGCTCCATATCAAACAAAATTTTCTTCAAATTCTCATTTTCCTTCTCCAAACTGTCCATAGCTTTTCTCTCTTCCTCCATGTTGCTGCTTCTCTTAGGCCTTTTTCTTGTTGCCATAGGAGCCCTTTAGTGCCATCTAGCAGCTTCAAATGCTAGGGGAAGTTCCCCAGTCCCCTGGCCAAGTTTCCCTAGTAGTATAACTACCATATCAGGTCTCCCCTGAAAAGGGGGTACTAGCCTAGTGGGACTAACCTGGTCAAAATAAGATAAAAATAAAACAAACAGAAGTCTTAATTTAATGGACAAAAGCACTTAATAAATATTTTTTATTTGAATTGTTTTTAACTGACATTGATGTGAAGTCTTGGATTTATTTATTTTTTTCTGTAACTGCTTTTTATAGCGTTGTCTTTTGCTCCATAGTTTTTGAACGTTATCATAACTAAATTGTTTATTCCTTATTGTACCTGTAGAACTAAATTGCTGTTCTATTTGAACTTTGCTTGAATCATTGTAACTAACTTATTTATAATGAACACTTGTACCATGTATAAGTACTTTTTTTCTGGTGTTCTTTGGAGACTTCCCCCAGGCTTCTAGTGAAAATGGACCTTGCTCACCCAGACATTTTAGTAAGAAAACATGAACAAACCAATACATTAAATCAAACATATTATTAAACAGTAACTGTAATGAGTATGTTTCCTGTAAACACTAAATATCTCTTACATATTTTAAAATCAGTAGTACCTTTATAAAATTCATTTCTGACCTATTCACAATATTGTGTAATACACATCAGATTGCTTTGAAACAGATATTACCCTTTGCAGTTTAACTTTTTTGTACTATGACTTGTATGGTATTTGCTACCTTTTGATTCCCTCTAGCTGTCTTGTCATCTCGCTCTGTCTCTCTTTGATCTTCTGTTATATTGCTGCAGTCCATCACCAATGCAGTTAGATTTGAACACTGACAAACACTTGTTATCACTGTGAATGCTTGCACTGATTGTGTGTTCAAATGCATTAATATAGCTATTCCTATGTTTGGCTTTAGTGTTTTACAAAGTACAGCGATACTGCAGTCCAAAGACTATCCCAGCGTTTAAAGGGAGAGTGAAATAGGTACAAAGTGGGTTGATCCTGACTTATGACAACACAGTGTGTCTTGGGCCCTGTAACTCATACCACAGGATTCTATCTGTGGTACCAAGGTTCCTTTTGGCAGCACAGTTACAAAATTGCATCCAACTGACACCACAATTAAACATATGAATATGTTAGTGAAATGATGGGGAGCTGTATCTGCCCAAGTATAACAGTTTTCCGTATGTAGCTGCCCCTTCTTTCCTACTTGGGAGATCAATAGATGACAGTTATTTATTTATTTATTATTGCTTTTGTGCTAACTTAGTAGGTGATCTGATCTAAGTGACCCTTTACAGTCATGACTCATACCATTGCAACAAAAAAAATGAAAGCAACAGTTGTAGTCCAAGACAATGACTAACCATGATTTTCTGTATTGATATCATCTAGCTGCAGTTATACAAAGGATTTCAGTGAATAAAGTGTTAAAGTATTGTACACTAACAACTATACTGTACACTATGCATAACACTGTTATTGATACATATGTAAGTTAAAATGTTATTTACTAGACTAAAAGGTTAATATGTAAGCAAAGTTTATGTAGAAAGACAAAAGAAAGTAAATGTTGTTAAAAACAAACCAATAAAAAATTGTGCAAAAGTAGTATAAGTAACTGAATGGTCAAAAAGGAGACCAAAGTGACTTTAAAGAGTTTGTTTAGCAGGAAAGCAGGAGGGTAGAGCTAAGCTGCTGCTAGCTAGAAGTAACTGCAGTATCCATCAAGCAAGTTTACATATAACCCTTTTTCTTTAAAAACTGTAATAGTAATTATTCAGCTTGAGTTACTTTGGTGCCCTCAGTGGGAGACTAGCTGCCTCAATGTAGAAAAGCTCTATCAGTAGCTTTCACATTGGTAACAGGACACAGAGGAGATTAATGACACAATCAGTTGCTGAGCAGAGCTCATATGGTAACACTGTGGGTGTGAGCAAGGGATAGAAGGGTAAACTGGGAACCTACATCTATCATAGCTACTGCCATAAAAAATAGCTGACATTACAAAAGATTGACTACACCAAAAAATATAAAAATAGCTTTTTTACAGTAGACCTTGTTCCCATCCACCCTGTACTTCTTACTATGAAACTGCATGAGATTATGTTTAGGTAGAAACTTCTAAAAGTAACTACCAACTTCAACTCACCTGTGTTATTTTTTGAAAAAAATGACTAACCAAAACAAACTGAATTACACAGAATTACCAACAACAAGAAACATAAACTTTTATTGGTTAAGTGCTTTCATCTCACTCATCTTGCACGATTTCTTCAGAATCTAACATCAAGATACTTCTAGTACATTTAAATGGTTATTAAAATCATGTGATGTCCATATTTTTTTATCCAATCAATTAATTAAAATACATAAAATTACTACTTGAAAAACAATACTGTATACTTCTCTACTGTACAATAAAGTATGGTTTAACATAATACATGTTACTGCTTTTATGATGCACAATCTGTAAATCCTAAAGTGCATGTATATCAAGACATGTGTGCATACATACATGCTGTAATGTAATAAAATCCAAACAAATATTAATATTTTTTGCTGTAAAAAAAGGTTTATTGAGCTTTATTAGCCCTTATATAAAAACATTGCATTTTAAAGTGTATAACTTTGCTGACCTGAATTTAAGATACTAGAATTTGATAGTTTATAATTCAACCATTTTTGTGCCATTTAAGTTTAACTGCCATACTAATTCATTCTGTTGTGACCTGTCTTCCCATGCTCCCACTCTATAACTCTTATCTACTTTTTTCAGAATAAAAAATAAGAATTCTTTGAAATTAATACAAACCATGGAATGAATGTATACAGTATTGTTAATATTCTTTTTCAATGTGTCATAGCAGTGCTCATATACTTGCCTCTGTTTTTCCCCACATAAAAAAAATGTTACAAGAGAGGTAAGAAGCAAAATATACTACTCCACTAATTTCACAGTTATAAAGGCCATAATAGACAATTAACTTTTTATAACCTTCCACCTCCACATTGGGTCCATATAAAATGTATCTACAATATTCATTTCTTTATCCTAATGTTCTTTAATCTTATTGTTCTAAATACCCCGGTTTTGACAAAAAAAATATGAATCATTGAAATTAATTTGATGATTTTCACTTTGTCAGAACACATTTTGAGGTGCAGTAAGTAACCATCAGTTGTTAGGGGTGGGATCAGTTCCCTGACAGGCGGTATTTGGGCTCTAGAAAACACAATATGATGATGACGTTAAAGATTATGTGCAAAGGCACAAAAATGGAATGGCGCATCTACATTTCATTTCTACATTTTTTGCACAGTTAGCAAGTGGCTAGGGGCCTATTCCTATCATATTTTCACTTAAAGTAATGATTTTTAAGGGAAATACACCTTTAAAAATGTTGCTGCCATGTCCAGTGATGTAGCCATTTCTTCCATGTGACTATGAAGGGAGTAATTTTATTTCATGAGCTTGAAATAGAATCCTTTCTCTTTCAGCTTCTGCATACCTCTCAACTTTCCAGATTTTCGCAGAATGTCCAGATTTTTGCCTCATATTTTTGTTCTGTTCCTTATAAATGTTTGTGGTTTTCTGTATTTTTGCGACAAACCAGTGAGGAATGAATTCACTAAATAATGACAGGCATCTGAGTTTTAATCTTCATATCTTTCAGAAAATGCATGGTAACATGAGACCTTTTATTCTAGCAACTTTCTAAGTTTTTAAGAGCAATATTCAGAATTTATCCTGATATTTGGGGCTCTGTCCCCCCATTATTTTGGCTTTGTCCATATTTTTTTTTTTTTGCTAGGAGGTTGAAAGCTAACAGCCATTATACAAACAGTGGCGTTTGTAAATTTGTGAAGTGCTGCTAATATTCAAGCAGACACACCATTTCTTTGTGAAGATACAACAAGTTTTAAAAAGGGAAACATTTTTCCCCTTCTCATGATGTACTGCTTGGAGTACTCACTGGGCTGCAAATGGAAACACATGAAAAAATAAAAAGATAACAGAACAGGCATGGTTAACTAATATTTAATGAATAACTTTATTCATTTTCATTAAATATTAATTGCAGCAAACTATATATTCAGTTTTTCTTTTTTTTTCTTTTTAATGTTTTCCATTTTCTTAGGTCCCCAACTACTTCTTTGTATTATATTACATTACTGTGCTGCTATGTGTGATGGCATACTCAGAGAAGATATGAACTGCATTCCATAAAGTACTGATTTTTATCATCATTTTTGAACATTAAAAAGGCAATGTTTTTCTTTTCCATGCAGAAGCTCACTAGTACCACTAAAATTGTAGTAGGACAGACATTCAAAGGATATTTAGAGAGGTAAGATGGGCATTTACATATTAAGTTTATGTCTTAAGGGAGAGAGAAGAATAAGTCTAAGGATCATAACTCTCAACCTCTTAGCACAAGAAATCTGGACAAAGCCTAAAATAATAGGGGGACAAAGGCCCAAAAATAGGGATAGATTTTAAATATTGCTTTTATAGACTTAGAAAGTTGCTAGAATAACAGCATTTGTCTTAGCATGTATTTTCTGACGAAAATGAAGTCTGAAACTTAAATGTATGGCATTATTTAGTTATTTCAATCCTCAGTGATTTGCCAGAAAACCACACATTTTATGAGAAATAGGCCAGAAATATGAGGCAAAAATATGGACAGTTGAGAGGTATGCTGATGATCCAGTTCAAGAGGAGATGCAGTACAGTACAGCACTATTCCTCCAGTAGGCAATATTGAACAGGCAAAGACAGAGCTTATATTGTGTTAAAGACATTTTTAACAAAGGCTTACATGATTTGGGAATTAACGACAGTAAACAGTGTGATATTGAGAGGTGGTAGTTAAGTTTTCCCTTAGTATTAAAGCTCAGTGAAGGGGTGAGCCAAACACTGAGGTAGTTTCAGACTCTTAAGTACTTCAACTGTTGTACTGTTCCATTTATAAGGTGTGAGAGACTAAAAACACTCTAGTCAGCAAAAACTTTACAAAGCCTACAGGAAATCTACAAAGCATGACCATTGTTTTAGAAAGGCTTGTTTGGTGTTGCTAAAAACAAACCAGACCATCAGCCTAGGAAGGTCAGACTGGAGAATATTTTTGACAGTAGTAGGTGGGGGACAGAGAGAGTGCCCAGGTAATGTCCTGGTAATCTTCAAATGTTAACACCTGAAAGTACTTGAGATCATTGAGAAAAGAATTTATAAGACATAAAAAATGTACTATTTGTGAGTGAAGCAATTTAGTGAAGGCATAGGTGTTTCTGAATTTTACTTTGCAGCTATAACTGGAGAGGTAATCTGAAAGCTATGTGCAGGCCTCAGATTCCACTCCAGCTCAACCGTGCCTGCCATTACAGGGAATAGTTTACCAGAGTGAAGGCTTTGCAGAAGTTAGGAAGGCATCCCTATTAAGAGTGTCCTTGTTCATATTATCTACAGTCCCTTCACTGACAAAACAAGTGAAGGTGAAGTTCATGTTCCCTATCCAGAAACCAAACAGGAATTGCAATAATTATAGTATGCTTCACAAAGCAGTAATCACCTTGATCAGCAAAGGAATTCCCCTAGAATCCTGGCCATAACAGAAAATAGGGAGATGGTTTAGTGTGGGAAGGCCATAGGAGACAGAAGACTTTAAGAACACAGAGGGTAGCAGTATACTACCATATCAGAGGTTTATGGCTGTAGCAATGGAAGAGGCTGTGTGCAAGTGGCATTGTTATGCAAGCTTTCTATCTGCAGTCTGCCGCTAACATTCTGGATATCTTTTTGAGTGTGGGGTACACTACAGGTGTAGTACATGGTACACTGTCTGCCTGTGAAGACAGTGTAGGCACTATACTACATGCACTGTTTCATGTGCAACTTAAGAGAGAATTTACCCTGGTTGAGAGAAGTTAAACAGCCTGCAGACAGAAGCACAATAGTCAAACCCAGATGAACTGAACCCCACCAAAATTATCACCAGCTACTGTTCCACAGAAAAAAACAACCATTTGTGACCCAAACTGGATAATTTGCTGGTATACTAATAGAGGTTCAAAGGGTATGAATTATCAGTAAAGAATGGGTTGGTGTTTACGTTTTTTTCTGGGTGCCCATGATGCAGGTTATCTAAGAATTATCCAGTGCTTTTCTTATGGGTTTTGTATATGAGGATATGAGTAATACATCAGTGATAGACATTTGTCTAGAGATAGTGTACAACTGCAGTATATGTACAAGCAAGTTTTTTTCTTTTTCTTACTTATTAACTGTAATATTGGATTGTTCCAAAAAGATCCTGTTAAGAAGCAGGAGTCCCTACTAAAGGTGAAAATGAAAAGTACAGCATATAATCTAATAACATTATAAACAGGATAGTAAGTAAGGAGCTGAAGGAAACGCACTTTTCATTGGAATAACACTAGAAGCATGATATATAACATTACAACACCACTATCACAAAGACATAGTTAAAATTATTGTGATAGTTTAATCACATGTATGACACCACTAGTCATTATCATTAGAAGAACTATCCATAAAAAAAAAAAAAAATAGTCCAGTTAATTCGTACTTCAATATGTTTTTATCCATTTCAATGCTGCAGTGGAGTCACAGCCCTTCTTTGCAAGCAGTGGTTGGTGCACCCACCCACCCACACACACACACACACACACACACACACACACACACACACACACACACACACCTAGCAGTGTGCTTTTAGTATGTGTGAAAAAACTGCAGCACTCAGCTTCTTAGCAAGCGTTGGTTGTAAAGCAGAGAAATAACTGTGGACAGATGCACACACATGCGCGCGCGCGCACACACGCACACACACACACACACACACACACACACACACACACACACACACACACACACACACTTAGCATGATACCTTTAGGATCTGGGGGGAAAAAATGCAGCACTCACCTAAACCCATGTAGACACACTAGTGACGTGCACGCACTGCCCACAAAAGACCACGGTCAGGAACTGAACTGCAGAACCAAAACTCTGAGGCAGCAGCTGCTGCAGTATTCTGCCATTTCATGAGCGTGCTTCATTTAACACTAATCTAATTTTAAATCATAAATTACTCAGGTTTAAAAGGCTACACGTTCATAGATGCAACAAGTCATAGGCTTTAAGATAAGAACCTCAGAGCACAGTTTCATATTGTAGCAGCAAAACTCTCAATGTTGTAGAAGCCTAGAAAAATGTAGATGTACAGTTGTGTCTACTTTTACCAAACATTTAATTTTCTGTTGTGGGTGTCAATGCCCTAACACCCTCCAGGTAGTGAATTACATTCTGCACTCCCCTTATTTAATATAATCAATTCTGAGGTTGTGGTGTCTTAGGATAAAGGTACTTACAGCCTTGCAGTGGCATTTTTGAAGCATAAGTGTATTTAAGTCCCAGCAAATGTTAACTGAAGATGCAACTGATAGGAGACATGATGCTCAGAAATAGGTAAACTAATTCTCCTGCAATAAAACCAGGAGTGACAGCCTGCATTAAGATACACCAACATGCCCCCACCCCATAGTGTCCCACACAGAGCCTGTTGCCATGCTTAGCCAGCTTGTGCATGTGCACCAGATGCCCCCAGTGCCCAAAGTTAACACTGGTGTTAGATGTCTGGTTCAGACAGCTTAGTTCTCTGCACCACTTAGGTTGTACATTGTAGCTGCAATGCACCACTGCTATCAGAAAGAAGCAATGAGCTGTAAGATGCAGAAAGAATAGATATGACTTGAGATGATCAATCATGACTTGTGGGTGATTCCATTATGGGACTTATGATCTTTATCTTCCATATATTATTTTCCCTGGTAGTGACTGGTGAATCTGTGCTGAGAAATTGCTGTGGTACAGTGTGACAAAGTCCTAAATCCAATGTGAGAATAGTCAATGGAGCAGTGTCAGTGTACAGCCATACAGTGTAGTGTGGGAGAAGCCACTGAACAGTGTCAGTGTGTAGTCGCACAATGCACTGTGGGAGGAATTGGTAAGTAGTGTCTCTGTAGATCCACACAGTGCAATGTGGGAGGAGGCAGTAGAGCATTGCCAGTGTACAGCCACATGATGCAATGTGGATGGAGTCAGTAGAGCATTGCCAATGTACAGCCATATGGTGCAGTATGGGAGGAGTTACTGGAGTAGTGTGAGTGTAGCTCTAGACAGTAATTGCCAATTAATATTAACTAGACACTGGCTACACCACCAGGGCTTTTTTTCCTTATCATAGTCTGTCATTTATTTATTTATTTGTTTACTGGGAAAGTCCGATTGGGACAGAGCCCATTTTCAGCAGAGGCCTGGGGAGAAACACTCTAGATGAATGTCTTTGGAATGTGGGAGGAAACTGGAGCACCCAGAGAAAACCCACATGAATACAGGGAGGACTTGCAGACCTTGCATAGAAAGCACCCCAGCTGAGAAATGAACCATAGAACCTCTTCCTGTGAGACGAAAACACTAACCACTGCACTGCCCTGTACGTCATGTAAGTTATCGAGTGTTAGCACTATCAACACTGTTGTCATTTTGCAAGGACACAAAAGGCATGATTTATGACTATCCAACATGGTTCTTTGGATTGAAAGACAGTGAATTACCGTAATAGTATTATGGCATAGTGGTTAAAGTACTGAGTAGTAAGTTTGATTCATAGAATCTCCATCTTAAATTTATGCTGTTTCTAGGCAAGCCACTTAATGAGACCTAAACTTTGTGACCACCCAGGAAAGAGATATTTGCATGTAGTTGACCTTACCTGATTAGCAAGGTTTAACTAAACTACATTGTAGATTTTTCTAAATCTCAGGAAGCCACGTATCATCTGTGTCTCTTATATTTGTGACTATTTCATAACAACATATGCTACAAACATCTCATCTACTGTGTTAGAGGGAAAAACACTCACAAATTAAAAAGGGAGCATAACGTGGCACAGAGTTTCCCTTCTACTACTGCTTAAAAGCACAGATATAATGTTCCTTTCAAACTCAGAGGGGAGCCAAACCAGGTCTGGCAGTTGGTGCAGAAGGTTAAGGTTAAAAGCTGTAGTTCCTGTGGTACAAGGTTTGGCACCACCAACCCTCATTTGCCTACTGTACAACCTTGAGCAAGTCCACTTAACCAGGCAGTGCTTAGGGGTATCAGGGAATTTGGGCTAGGCCCCTCAGTTGTCCCCTGAAATGCAAAGTTGGTAGCTACCTATGAAATTTCTTAACTTCTATTCTTTCTCTTAATATACTGTTTTCCCTCCTGCTGTCCAAAAGTTAACATCAAGACAATAAGATTTGCACTCTAATAGTAGTCTTGCCCAAATGTCATGCAAATGAGATGGGCTTTTTTTTTTTTTTTTTTTTTTTTTGCATTTTATAAATCATTAATTTTGATGTTGATTGTATTTCTTTCTTTAAGATTTCAATCATTAGTTGGTATGTGCCTATAGCATTATTGACATATTTACTTTTTTTCCTTTGTAGTCTAACTTAGTTTCTTCATGTCACCTCTAACAGGTCCCTGCCAATGTAGTTCTGAGCTGTCATCCCCTTCAGTCTGATATAAGATTTCAAATCATTAGTTGGTATGTGCCTATAGCATTATTGACATATTTTTTCTTTGTAGTCTAACTTGATTCCTTCATGTTACTTCTAATTGGTCCCTGCCAATAAGGTTCTGAGCTGTCATCCCTTTCAGTCTGATATATATATATACTATTATTTTTTCATAGGATCATAGGAAGTTATTAGGCTAATGGCCCTAGGGCCTTTACAAGCCTAGCCAAGTTTTACTCTTATTTCCATCATCAGCACCTACTGCCCCTGTCCAAAGGGGACACAGGTGGACCCCCAGGGTGAATTTACAGTCACTCATCCAATCGTCCAGATTGCATTTGAAGAGGGCCAATGAGGTGCTCTTTTTGACATGAAGTAGGAGTCTGTTCCAAAGGTGTGGTAACCTCTGGGAGACACATCTGTCCCTCCAGCAGGTTTTATTAATGTTACATACCAGGTTAAGGTCTTTAGAGTGTGTAACCCATGTACCATTTGACTTACGCATGCGTAGCATTTTCAATAAAGCAGGGTCAGGCATTGCCTTGTATGCAAGTCAGAGATCACCTCTGAGCAGTCTGTATGAAACAGAATAAAGTGACAGTGATTTCAGATGATTTCCACAGGACAAGTGCTGAAGACCTTGAATTTTCCTTGTGAGGAACCTTTGTGTATTCTCCAGATGCTGCCGGTGCTTGGAAAGGTACATACCAAAAGGGGATGTACTCAATTATTGGCTTGATGAGGGAAGAGTACACGGAGGTTATAACTTCTTTTTTTCTGGAGGCAATACCCTTACTTATGAGATGGGCAGTATAGAATGCCCTTCTTACCACCATGGAGACATGTTGGTCAAAGGTAATGTTGCTGTCAACTTGTGTGCCCAGGTATCTCACCACTGATTGCATACTTAAGGTGTTGCTATTGACATGGTAGTTAGCAGGAACATCACTTTTACCAAAAGGAATGATAATACATTTTTTTGGATTGAGTTTAAGGCCATGACATTGGCACCAATCATTTGTTTGTGTTAGACCCTCTTGTAGGATGTTGTCATCATTTGGAGATTCTATGACCGCTCCCTGTTTACAGTCATCAGCAAACTTTGTCAGCCACAGACCTTTAGTTTTTGTTGTACTTCAGAGAGATAGATTCCAAATAGTAGAAGTCCCAAGACTGAACCCTGTGGAACACCACTGGTTACAGGTCTGCTGTTGGAGGTGGATTCCCCTATTTTAACTATACAAGTTCTATGAGTGAGCCAGTTAGTGACCCATCTAACGATATAAGGGTTAATGCCTAGTTGGGTGAGTTTGTCAATGATGCCTGAGTGAGGGATAGTGTAAAATGCCTTGGCTAAGTCCAGGTAAGCTGTATGCACAGATTTCCCCCTCATCCAGGGCCTTGGTGACAGTCTCAAAGATGTCCACCTGGTTTAACAGGCATGATCTCCCTTTGACAAATCCAAACTGAGTAGGGTCAAGTGTTTGGAGAGTACCTGTATCTTTGTTGATAAGGTCCATGATGATTTGTTCCATGGCCTTGCAGATAAGGCTAGTCAGGTTAATAGGTCTATAGTTCCCGGGGTCAATAGAAGTACCATATTTGTGCAAGGGAATAACAGTGGCTGTTTTCCATTCAGCTGGTATGAAGCCGATGCGTAGACTATGACTGAAAAGAGTACCCAATGGTGTTGCTAATTTATGTTGGAGTCCATGTAGGACATAGCCTGGGATGATATCAGGTCCCATGGCTGTGTTTTTGACCTTAGAGAGGACATTTATGACCTCCTCTTTAGAGATACAAGGGAGGGGACAGGTGGTAGGGATGCCATGGAGTACATGTGGTGGGGACAGGAAAGTGAAGTTTTCACAGAACCTTTCATCTAACAGGTTAGCTATGTCCACAGGCTTAGTATATATGATATCATTAACTACCAGTTAAGCACAAATCTGGGCCTTTCCTTTTAGGTTACGGATGTAACTATAGAATGCCTTGTGGTTGTCCTTTGTTGAGGAAGCTAATTTGGACTCATGGTTTGCTGTGGAGGACTTCACAAGAAGTTTTATTTGCTTATTTAAGCTGAGGAGAGAGTGTTTCCAGTTTAGGACTTGCTCCCTCTTACTCTTAGACAGCAATTTCTTCCTCTTATTGTAAAGCCTGTTAATGGCAGTTGTCCACCAGGCAGCTTTGCTCTTCCTCGAGGAGCTTGTTTTGGTCCTATCTTGTACGGTAGAATCAGTGCAGTTATACAGATGTTTGTATAACTTACTGGTGTAAAACTTGGCATAGTTGCCACTTACATCTGAGGGAGGAGGTACAGTGAAGCTATTTATACCATCCCTTAAGAGGTTATAATCTACTTTGGAGAAGTTTTTTAGTTTAGTTGTTGCTGGGGGGTGGGGTAGATGTGATAGTTACATCAAATGAGACAGATTTGTGCTCAGATCTCACAGGATCTGTCAGTGGGTGTGTGGTTCCCATATTGGTAAACACCAGATCTAAGATGTTGGCACCCCTTGTGGGGGTGTCAACCAGCTGCTCCAGGGCATTGGAGTTAACAAAGTCAAGGAACCTTTGGGTAAGTGAGATTGAGCACGAGTAATTTACCCAGTCAATGGATCGGTAGTTAAAGTCACCCAAAACCATGATGTTTGGATGTATCTTGATAGATTCAAGTAAATCCAAATAGGCAGAATGGGGGGGGGGGGTCCTGTAGTTGGCAATGACTTGAATAGGTGTCCTACCAACAGTTAATTGTATCTGAAATGTCTCCAGGGAATCATACTGTTTAACCAATCTGGTGGTGCATTTATCTTTAGTGAATATTGGTACACCTCCTCCTTTAGTTCTCATGCCCTCGGTTTGAGGTCTGAATGCGTGGAAGGAGATGTAACCCAGTATGACTGGGGTGCTCTCCACAACCTTGAGCCAAGTCTCTTTGACTACACAAATGTCTGCATCTTTGAAGGTGAGGACAGCTTCCAGTGAGTGCAGTTTAGTGATGCAACTCCTAGCATTTAGCAGCATAACCTTGTGGTTGTTTTTAGATGGAGTTTTTACATTGGGAATTTTGTCCTTGAGACACTGCCTAAAAAAGGCACTATGGGGTGGCAAGAGCCTTAGCCAGTAGCCGAAACCCCAGGGGTGACAGATGAAATCATCTCTGGCAAAGCACCGAGGTCTGTCAATCATGTCATCCCAGGCTGATAGATAGTGGATCCCCTTAGAATAACACCAGAAGCTAAGCCAATTATTGAAGTCAATCATTTTCTGTTTGTATTGAGGCATCATCTTAGCTGAAGGTAAACTGCTGCTTAAGGCTAGGGACATACCTGCCTGAGAGACATAGTCTGAGAGCTTAGTCATGTCTCTCTTCATATAATCCAGAGAAGTACATCTCAAGTCATTCACACCAACATGGACTATGACGAAGTCATAACAGTACCTGTTGTTGAGAGACTTGAGTGCATGTTTGATATGGCGGATCCTAGCACCTGACAGACAGCTGAGTGTGACCTTTTCCTTATCCAGCCTTGTGAGAGGGACATTTGTGTGTCTCATGATGGAATCACCAATGACTAATATGTTTGATTTTGGGTTTTGCCTTAAGGATTTGACCGGTGTGCATGAGCTACTATGTGTAATGTGTTCTGCAGCGGGAGTATTATGTGTAGCATGCTTGTGTTTGTCTTTGGGAGGTCTCTGGTGTTTAGGTATGTTTCTGTGGGGGACCTCCGCATATGTAGGTATGTGTAATGTGGGTATGGGTGGAGTAGGAGGTGAGGTGTGCATGCTAGCAACCCGTTCATTGTCATATGTACTGACTTGAGTATGAGAGAGCATGGATTCAAGGTTCTTAATATGGTTGTATCTCTCACATGTTGTATTTGTGTAGACTAGGAGTAGAGCCTTGTCGGAGAACATGAGACAGTTATTACACTGCCTCAGGATGCCCACGTTGACAAAGCTGCCTGGAGAAACTGTGAGAAATAGTCTGTTGATAGTGATAGGTAAATTTATATGATCAGGAAAAGAGGTCATACTTAAGAGTGGCTAGTAGGTGAGAGGTGTGTTGGTACCTCTGAGGCTAGTAGAGCAGGATCATGGGAAACCTCTGGAGGACCACAAGCAAAGTGCTAAGGGAATATTTGACAAACAAAATATTTGCGTCTATAACCACTAACGGTAACCACCACTATGTGCAATGCACGATGGAGCACTACACACAAACAAGTGCAAACGCAGGGCTTAAATAAAACAAGAAAATATCCTTTTTAACTCAAACTAGCCAATAAGAACTCTCTGCCTGAGCGCTAGTCCAATCACCCTTGATTAGATGGGACCCAGACAGCTCTCTCCTCACATAAGGGTGCAGAAGGGCCTTCACCAACAAAGGTGGCTTGAAGTTGATGCTCAGAAGTTACAAAACAGACCCAGAAATAGAAAACTTGGAAATGGGCAGTGGTACAGCTGAACTAGTACAGTGTACAGTAAAATGTGACAAAAAAAGTTCAGACAATTCAAACAGACAGTGGAATTCAAATACAAATTAAAAGTGCAATATTAGAGCAAAAGCAGGCCTTATAGTTAGTTGGAAGCAACGTATTCCTCAGATATTTCAGTACCTCAGTGAAGAGCTAGTTTTAGTACTTACGTGATACTAAACAGTCTAGATTCAGTGAGTCTGAATCTAGCCTATGCTATAAAATGCAGAAGTACTAGAAATTCAAAGTGCATAAAATGACACTCACAACAGCAGAAAGCAGTTTAAATAATGCAGCGATTCACCAGCCATTCCCAGCATAAAAGGGTGTCAGCCACACTCTCCTGCCACAAGAGTCTCTACCACAAACCTTCCTAATGTAAAACAACTGGTTCTGGAGCACAAGTACTTAAGCCAGAATGAAGACACTTCAGAATAACAGCCACAATAGGCCTTCAACCAGCAATTTCCAGCTAGAAGTGTGTAGGCTATCTTCTCCTGCCCAAAAGTTTAGACAACAAATCCTCTTAATGTAAAGTAACAGGTTTGGAACCCAAGTGCTTACGCCAGAATAAAGAGACTTAAAATAATATTTGATTGAAGTATACTTACTTTGCTTTAATATACATATTTCAGCTCACTTTTACATTGTCTGAACATCTGTTCCACATATTTGATAAAATATGCCCAGATGGTACTAATGAGGTTAACTTCAGTAATGAACCATGCAGTATGGCATTAATTGTTTTTTGCTTCAGATTTTTTTCTTTCTTACTGTGACAGAATGTGCCAGACTAATGTAAGACTCCACTAAAATGAGATGTAACATTTCTTCTGTTTCTGGTCCTGGTCCACACACACACATATATATATATATATATATATATATATATATATATATATATATATATATATATATATGTAATAAAACTTGAGTGCAAACAACATTCAGCATAACAGCTATAAACAGGACTGATACATTAAAAAATAAAACTAGAACAAAAAGTAAATAAACAATAATCACAAAATTCCAATATTACAAATAACCCTAGTAATAGACAATGATCATGCAAAAATAGTTCTACAAATGTACAGCGGACTTTATTTAATATGCAAATTTAAAATAAAGCTGATGAAATGCAAATGACATTTTGCACCAAGTTTACATCTCAATCACGCACAATTAGACACCAGAAAACACTGTTGATATGCCATGTGCCCTGAATATTAACTGAAATTTTTTTTAGTTCTTACTGTATATTATCCTGCATGATTTTCCATATTTATTTTTTACTCTAAATTGGCTTTTCCTGATAGCTCTTGCTATATTACATATTACACAAAAATGTGTATGGAAGTTTATGCCCTTCATATCTCCCCCATTTTAACATTCTACCCTGTGGTCTTCTTGAAGTCAATCCATGTATTAAAGAACAGACCTGGTTACATGATCTCTCCAAGTTGCTGCCTGACAATTACACGACTATTTCATGGACACACATGTACACAAACATACATACATGCATGCAGAGACGTACACACATAGAAGTATGCACAAGCATGCATAGATGCATATGTACAGACACACACACACACACACACACACACACACACACACACACACACACACACACACACACACACACACTAACAAGAGTGCACACTAATGCAAGGACACCTGCATACGCACACACATATACAAACACAAACCCACACAAGTGTGCATTCACAAAGGTATGCACAGATGCTCCCACACATGTGTACACACACATACACACACATACACATACACACACACACATACACAAATGCATGCATAGATGCACATGTACACATACAAACACACTTAACATGTCTGCACACACAGGCATACAAACACAAAAACACACCTGTGCATTTACTCATGTATGCACATATTTTCACTCTCTCTCTCTCTCTCTCTGTCTCTCTCTCTCTCTCTCTTCACACACACACACACACACACACACACACACACACACACACACACACACACACACACACACACACACACACACACACACACACACAAAACAATGCAAATATTTGCCTTTTCTTTAGGAAATCTCAGAGATGATTACTTTAAGTAGCAGGGGGTGAAATGACTCAATGAATCCTACTTTTATGTATCCTTCTGTCACTATCCCTCTCTACAGGCTATATTAAGCAACTCAAAGGTGTTTCAGCTGAAAGCTGGTTATTGTTAATTGGTGAGTATAGGAGGATATCACTGAATAACAGACATTATTTCCCTTTTATTCAATCCATTTTTGGCAACCAAATATTTATGAAAATATTGAAGAAAATTGCTCCTTGACCATCTGCCTTTCAGGCGCAGTCATCTACAGGGTTACATTTGCAGATGCGTTTTTGTTGTCTTTTGTAGCAGTAAACAGACATTTGTTGTTTTTTTCTTTTTTTTTTTTTTCAAAGCATGGATTTTTTTTTTTTACTTCTGGTTTTATGTAGATTGTTTGCTTTGTGTTTTTTATAGCCCTTAACTTTTCTAACCTTAAGTAACGCTTCATGTTCAGTGTTAAATGCTCATATATAGTTTCAAAGTCTCATTTGGAAGTATACATTTCTATTGTACTTCACCTACCTTGTCAGTAAAGAAAGTTTTAATAGTTATAAAAATTCATCCAGGGATTAATATATACATTACGTAATGCACAAAAATCTCTTTCAGAGATAAGTAAGTCATTTAGTGAACTGATGAATTAATGGAAGAGATGAATGAATGAGTAAGAAAAATGTTGGTCTGGCAGAGTATGCAAACTACTACAGTTATTGGCTTTATTTTCTTTTGGAACATTCATCTGACTATATTTTGTATTTTCCTTACAGCAGATTTCACATTATAATTACATCCACATTCTCTTAGCTCCATTTCTATGGATTCATTCCTTTATTTTATATGGTTATTTTTCTGAGAGGGATGCGTACTTTAAAACTGACTTAACCTTTAAAAACATTATTTATTAATTGGTTTAACTAACAAGTGGGCTGACAATAAGGACATCTTTCCTATCAAGACCTAGGTCTGTTAAACTTGTAGATAAATTGGTAGCAGTATATCATAGTGAGCTTACAAAGCAAAGTTAGTTGTGATTATAGCAGTGTTTTAGTTATTAATAAAACAAAACTAAGATTATCCAGTATATATCCAGTACTTCACGTCAGGAATAACAGTATACAGCCTAAAGCTGGCACTACACCTGCCTTTAAGCTTGTGAAGTTCTTACAGTTGTTATTGTTTTTTCTTTTTGGGGTGGTGGTAGGTATAACCAGGTTTTTAGATGATGCTGAAGGTTAAATAGTTACAGAGTGGCAATAGAAAAGGAACTGCTTACTGGATTCCTTTCGGTTGATCAGCTTACAACGCCTCTCAGATGGAAGTCATTGAACTGATGAGTTGTTCATGCCCTGTTTTCAAGTAAATTTAAAACTCCTGTATTGGATATGATGGAGGAGCTGCAACCCCCTCACCTCTCTTATGTTATATAAACAAACTACAGGTCACACAACACTGGGGAAATGGGAAAAACAAAGGATAAAAAACTCATTGATTCCATGAGGTCTGTCTGTAGTGATCTTTGATGTGATCAGGTTTCCCTGCTCCCCTTGATGTATACTTTGAGTACCTCAAGCAAAAAAAAAAAAAAAGAAATACCGTTTACTTTCATATGATGCTTGTCTCGCAGTATGTAAGGTAGATAATTCACTATGTAGTAATTTATGGATCAGCACCTCACATCAATGTACTGCAAGTCCAGGAGAGGAAGCCAGTCAAGGTTAGGCAGGAGGGAACTGGTTTATCTTGTAAACAATTAACTGAATAAATACAGAGAAGCTGTTTAATGCATTCTGAAGCAGAGTGAGATACATTTTTGACTGTGATGTGGCAATGTCATAGAAAAGTTTTTTTTCTTTTTGTATGAATAACATGTCCAAGGTCTGTTGCAATTTCAGGCAGTAGGAAGTGTGAAAAGTTGTAGGAAATGCCACCTTGCAAGCATGACCCGTGAATGATAGCTGTAAAGTTCAAATGTATTTAAGGATGCTCAGTAAAGTATACATTCACTGGGATGTGTTCACAGTCTCCATGAAGTCCTTCTCATTCTAGAAAGACGGGTGCTATATGATACACAACTTTCAGTAGCTACGCATTAACATGTTTAAAAGTATATACCCCGTTTTTCAGTTATAATATATGCCGTTTTATATCCATAATATAATAGTATGGGTTATCTTTTAACATTTTATTCATATCAATAAACACTTTAGTAAAAATAAATTTTCAGTCTTTGATATCAGCTTATCTCTCAAACTGTCTATATATCTGGCTGTTTTTTATTGAGCTTGCAAATTTAGACTCTTTAATAAGGCTGTTTTTTGCGGTGGTGGTGCTGCGGTAGTGTTGTCGCCTCACAGTAAGATGTCCTGTTCGATTCTCAGCTAGAGCGTCTTCTGTGTGGAGACATGCGTGAATGGGTGTACCTTCATTGAAGGTTGTGCATCAGGGCCGGCAACTCGGCACGTAAAAATCTACTGCCAATCATTAGCGGACCGGAGTTCCGCTGTGGCGACCCCTAACCGGGAAAAGCCAAAAGACACAACAAAATAAGGCTGTTTTCTCTGGACATCTGCTTTTCCTTTGGGATCATTAATTATTGCACTGCTAGTTTTTTTGGAGACACAGTTACAGGAATGTCTCTGAGCAATTCTTGACTTGCAGTTCTCACACTCTAGTTTCAAGCAACTGTAGTGATTATGACAGTTTTTGTTGCTGTTCATCCTTGAAATCCAATGGTGTTGTCTCAAACAAATCCTGTGGGCCAGATTCCAAAAGAGTTGCTCTCAGTGTAAGTTTGCCTTGATTCCAAAAGATCTCCTCTCAGTTTAAATGACTTACTTTGGTGTAAGGTCTCTCTAGAAACAGACTTGCTACAGGGACAAAATTCCAAATCACCTGCTCTCAGCCTGCTGTCAGTTGTCACTTACACTGAGAATAAGTCATCTGAAATTGGGGCCTGTGATTCTTGTTTTATTCTCAATGAGTAACATGGAAAGTTAGTTCCACAGCTTGGCTTCACCTTTTGTTTGCAAACGTTTCTTTGTGTTTTGTATTCATACTGTTTCTCCACCTTATAAATCTGCTAGTTTCTCACAGTTTCTATCATAATATTTCTGTCTCTGATATTTATCTCCAGTATTTCTCTTACTTTGTACTGATTTTCATACATTATTAATATAACTGAAGTAGGTAATTTCCTTTTCAACATTCTGTGCATTAACAGTTGAGGTGATGACAAACCAAGTCCCTGTAATGGATCATTTCTGTATTCTAAAATGATGAGATAACAATCATAATAATTATTGTTGCAACTCTTTCTCATAAGATTCTTCACTACTTGGATAACACTCTTCACTTGTCCATTAGTTTGTGGATAGCACAGACTGGACATTTTTCATATGTTTGTACTAAGCAGTTATATTTTACTGTGTTATCAGTTTAATTTCCTTGACTTAGGCTTTGTGCTGACACTAATTCTGACTCTTGTTAAATGTTCTTGTCTAGAAGGTGCAAGTAATTAGTTTATTGATTGAGAGTTCATGACTATATTGTATGTAACATGAGCTACATTTGTGGCACTCTGTA
>NC_056741.1:1399309128-1399344128 GCF_019279795.1 Protopterus annectens | reverse complement strand
CCAGATGATTGGATGTTGCATTTAGCTCTCACCTTGAGGATCACTCACGTGACATCAGTTGGATAGATGACCTGCTGACAAATGGCAGGTGGCATGATACCACTGTACCCACATCCCCTACTCTTCTCATCTCTCCATGGACAATATCCTGGTACACACCTAGGAACACCTCCACCTATGGATATCAGTATTGACAAATGTGTCAGTGTGCATTACTGAGAATAACAGTGTCTGTGTGTTTGTAAACCTGTAGTTGATAATACCACGAGGGCCTTCTCACCCACTACACCCCCCATTGCCATAGTTAGATATGGCTGCTGCTGTAATGGACATTACATGTACCTTGTTATACTCTTCATTCTATGGGCTACCTGGAGCATGCAGTACCAGCACAACATTGTTGTACAAATGGGTAGATAGGCATGGGTTACCCTCTGAGTCCTGGCAAGTGTGTATATGTGTGCAAGTGTGTATATTTGTAGGATTTAGCTTTCTGAGGCCACATTCTCCTAATACAATACACCTTGCCACACAGTATAAAGGATAGTGATGTTGCTGACTGTAGGAGAGCCAAGACAAAGCATCACCCTACTATCCCTGTGGCATGTGCAATAGAGGCATATCCCTGTAGTAGCACTCTTGAGATAGACAAGTGGGTTGTATTGCAGTCCTGGCAATGTGTGATTGTGGGTATGTCAGAGTATTATCATGGGTTTCAGTGAGTACAATATCCACTGTGAGGTGTGGGTGCTGGGTATACTGTCTTTACACCATGGTACCCCCAGTACATGTCCCAATGTCCACTGTATGGGGACCACTGTCACTGTCAACCATACAGGTAAATGATTACACTATCTAGCCCAATGATGCTTATGCTGTGTGCAACTTATCTGTAACAGAATGGACTCACTGACAAGGTAGTTAGCTCTGATAAACCCAGGTCTCTCAGATGTGCCTATGACTGTTATGTGTTTGTCAATGTGTATATGACAGGATGTCACACTATGTATTGTTCATAAACGACCAGTACATCCCCCATTACCATACTGTACAAGGCCTGGTGATTTTCATCTCTTAAGAAGTAACCTGTGACACACCTCAGCCTAAAAGCTGTGTGGTGTGTGCAATTAAGGCCACACACATTGGCAGCAATAAATACCTAGGTAGGGTTCTACTCTCAGTTTTGCCAAGTAAGTGTGTGTGTGTGTATGTGAAGGGATCTACTTCAATTTGCAGAAAATACATGTCCCAGGAGGTCATCTATCCAAGAACTGACTGGCAAATGCTAACATTTCAAAGGTATCATCTTGTGGAAATTCATTCCATCAAAACTATTAGTAGATGTGTAAATGCCCTCTTCCCCACTGTATAGCTGTGCAGTGATACTGGGTTGGTATATATAGTTGGGTGTGGATCTTGTGGACACAGCCACCATTATTGCGGTTATTGTTGTGTGTATCCCCCCGCTTAGTCAGCTGTAATACTGTACAGTTTATGTTAACAGGTTAAGTAGTTGTCAATCACACTAGCTGCGGTTCTACACCACCCCACACCCTCCAAAGGGTAGGTCTGTGCCACCCACACTAGTACACCTATGTTTACCAAGTCGAGGATTGCACTACATTGGGGAAGGGGAAGTATACCCTGCCAGTACCATCATCAATGACATTAAACTAGCAGACTGATTATTTCCTAATGTGATGTTGTGCCTATTCTGTCTTGGTGGAATTACATAGGCTAAGATGGGTTCCCTGCAAAAGTACATCCATCCATGTGTACAGTATTTTCTGTGTATTGCATCAACACCAAAGTCTGTGTGTGTGTGTGAGTGTGTGAGTGTGTGTGTGTGTGTGTGTGTGTGTGTGTGTGTGTGTGTGTGTGTGTGTGTGTGTGTGTGTGTGTATGTGTGTGTGTTATACAAAAACATGTGATGTGTACCACCCAGTACACTTACCATTGCCCACTGTAAAAGGGCTGCTGACATCAGCCACCGTGCACCCACCTGTATACACCCCTCAGACCTATCAGGCATGTGGCACATGCAGTAACTGTTATACAGACCTGTGACTTGTGTTCAGCTGTACCCAGGATATGGCACAGTCAAGATGCCACCACAGTGCCATACCCCTTGTAGGAAGCAATGGCAGACCAACATCCTGCTGACACATAGACACCTACAACACAAATGGAATACATTATGGAGACCACAATCACTCAGTGTTAATAACAGCTATAATGCATCATGGCTGGACAGCTACACAACCTGACATGTAAGCATTAAACTTTAGTGCTGAAAACATGTTACACAGCATTACATTGGTACACCTTAGTACATTCACCCTGTACATTAGAACCATATTAGCCTGTCTCTGCATCGATGTTATGGATGACAGGGATGTGGCACAGGTATCATCATATGCATAGGGAGTGTTGTGGGTTTGCCAGAGACCTAGGCTGAGCTCTTTGGTTAACATCATGTGTGTGTTAACGGGTTTCATTATTAATTGGGCTGTGCAGATGTGGTCTGTGTAGGTATGGGGTTGCCCTAGCTGTGTTGGTGATGTGTATGTGTATGCATGCACACAGTTCTGCCATGAGGCTCCCTATGCAGGGGTTTATTGGAGAGCTGCAGACTGTACCTGGCAGGGCGTGCATTTCACCATCTCTGGCCATGGTCACGAGAACTTTGCCTGCCAGGGGTTCCACGGGCACTACCAGGTACAAGGCTAGATATGCTACACTCCCCTGATGATGACATATGTCCGCTGGATCCGGATCCCTCTTGGGACTGGCCAGGGCCATGTGCATGTGGCCTGCTGTGTTGTGGTGTGGACAGCATCCCCGTTCAGTGCTGGTGCTGGTACTGGTACTGCCACTACGGGAGCAGCTCTGACTTGTTGCACATACAAGTTGACCTCCACCTGTTGGTGTTGCTGACCTACATCCATGTGGCTGTCACACTATTCCCACCATATGCTAAAGCACAGACATTGCACGGTCGAGGATTCACACCATCTCATACAACCGTCTATCCAGGATCTCTGCAAAATAACGGTGGGCACCTGCAAGATCATGGATCTTGTCAATAACAGCAGAATGAGTAGCCCTCTGGAGGCTCAGACGCTGTCTGGTATAACATTCCATACATGCCTTTTCCTCCATGATGGCCTGAAACATGCATCTGGTGACACCAGCTGTGGCACTTCTGCCAGAGGCATGATGACCAGCAGCCCTCCTAGGAGCACCCCTGTACATCTGTCTGTGTGGTACCTCGCCGGGCATCTGGCTATGGCTGCTGTGTCCAGACATACTTGCCATAGTCACCACACTGTCCTGTCCCATGCCACCACCCGCCAACTGTCCCTCATCTATGGCCACTGATGATGGGTTATGTATAGGCAATGTGACTGTGTGTGGGGATGGGGTGGATAACAGTGGGATGTCAACCGATGGCACATCTTCAGCCCCTGACAACCCTGCCTGTGCCTCACCATACTTATCATCATTGTCAGAGTCTGTATGGACATTAACATCAGTTTGCCGGCAGGAGGGACCCTGACTCACCTTGTCATCTGTGAGGGGAAAACAGGAAACGCACTTTAAGACCTGTACGTCATTGCTTAACTGTACACACACACACACACACACACACACACACACACACACACACACACACACACACACACACACACACACAAACTTACAGGTGAGGTTGCAAAAAGATATTACGCACAGACCTCTCATTACCCATCTGTCAACATGCATGACATATGGCACTCAACAGCATGCACTGCAGCTATAGTCAGTCCCTGTTACCAACATTATACATCTCTGTGATGCATGAGTTATGTTAGTAGGTGATGCCTGTTCCCCTGGAATGCACCGCACCCATGTACACAATATTGCTGTGCACCTGTTCAGCACCCTGGCATGTAGTGTGCACCATACCTCACAGGTGTACACGCCATTGCTGAATGTGTATATGTGTGTTGGTTATGTTTGCTCTGCTGCTTCCAGTCCTTATGTGTTTGTCCGACACATACCTAGGATGATATGAGGACAGATGTCAATAGTGAATCCCTGATGTCTGATTTGCAGATCTCATCATCAGTGGTGCATGTATGAGCAATAAAATACAATTACACTGACAACCTTCAAAGCTTACTGTGGCTATGAGGAGTTTACACACCCTTATTGACTTGGCACCCTCTTCCCTGATATTCCATGGGGGCACAATACTGCATATATTAACATTACAGAAACTTGATATGTGACATATCACCTGTGCAATCAAATGCAGTATCAAACGTGTTACTTGTGGAGATGCTGATTGAGATGCATACAATATGTGGGTGCATAAGTGTGCACACCCTTAACATGATGGTTTGTTGAATCACCTGTTAAGTGTACTACAGCAGTCACTATTCCTGGAAGGGGTATACTAGTATGGCTCATCTGCACTTGCCAGTATTTGGTCACTCTGCTCTATAAATGTCCCCCAACTCTGCCAGATTGCAAGGTCAACTCATGTGCACAGCCCTTGGAGGTCACACAGTGCCTTCACTATTGCTGTGGAGTCAGGGTTATGTCTGTCACAATTCATGACCTTGACTGTGTGCAGATACAGCCATTCTTAGTGAGCTTTGGATGTCTGCTTCAGTTCACTGTTGTGTTTCAGGATGACACCCCTCCCCATCCTCAGCCTTTTTGCAGATGCTTGACAACTATGGGCCACACATGAGTGCAGTGTCTCAAATTCAGAACACCATATGTACTGGCCTAGTCCCAGCTAATGAATGGCAAACATCCAGGAGTACATTGGCACTAGCAAGGTACAGATGGGAATGGTGGGCCTGAGGTGGAGTGAGGCATTGCTTGTGCAGCACATGTATCTTAATTGATACTGTCTGTTGGTTTCGAACTTGGTCTTGGTACACCATTACACCTTGCAACACATGCCTTTGGGGGACTTTTGATGTTATGCATATGCTACATGTAGAGAGCCCTGTCTGATGTTTCCTGGGGAACAACTGTCCCATCTGATTACCCTAACCCATAGGCCAGACTTATGCAAAGTCCAGGTGATTGTCGACAAAGGTACTGCACAGCCAGTACTTGCTAGACATTCCTGCAACTCCCTCAGTGTTGTGGCATGTTTCTAGGCAGCCTCCATGACCAGTTTGCAACATGTGTCGTCATCTGTCTTGGATGGCCATCTGTTTATTTTGCATTAATGTTGTCCCATACTTCCTCGTCACATACATGACTGTCTGCACTATTTGCCATGATATATGCAGTGGTGAGGTAAGGCTACATCTCCCACTCCTGCATGCTACCTGTTGGATATGGGATCCATTCCATGGCTTGTAAGATGTGTGCAAGCCACGGCTGCCTCTGTTGCAGGTGAGTGGGCAAATGTGATGGACATACGTCTTGGACAGCAGACCATTTCTTGATGTGACATTGAGGACCTGTACTTGATGGAAGGTGCATACTCATGAAGAGTGAATGCTGTCAGTACCTCAAAAGCTGCTTCCACAATATGTTATTTGGAGTATGTGCACACATATGCTTCCAGTGTTTGTTAAGGCATATATTCCCCATATTTTCTGTCATAACATAGGATTCCATATTACATGTTCATTGCTCATGTTAGGCTCACATTACAAGTTGTAAGGGTTGTGGAATGTGGTACTGTGATATGCCATTGTGTAGATCTGTAACAGTTGCCATTGTAATAGTGGTATATACACTGTTGTCGCACTGTATAAGGGTGATGTTTCAGACATGTTCCTACTGTAGGCCATTTGTCCCACCATTATGTTCATCTCTGTGCACACATCTTGCAATGACAGGTTGTTAGTTATATTGCAGGACTCTTACATACCCTTCAGATATGCCACCATGGTGACCACTGTGATGCAATGCAGTTAACAGCAACAATAAGTGAACATGTACAGCATGCATTATGGGTAGGTGTGTTAAATGTGTGCATGGCAAATACCATGGCCATAACATGGCTGGTGTATTGGCCAACATGAACAAACAACACCATACTTACCAGCTACAGGCTGCTGCCCCAGAGGTATACCAGAGGGACCTACATAGTTGTGTGAGAGATGTGATGTCAATAGCCACATCTGTGGCATTGGTACAGGGTGGGAGCAGCATTTCAGTACATCAACAGTACAAACCCACAATACTACAGATTATGCACATCTGTTCACTACTACACTGCAGCAACAGACTATATATATATTTTATCTCACACATGCATGATGAAACTTTACAGATGCAGATGGATAAGCAACAGTGGTCTACTGATGTGCCCTTTTGCCTTACCTGCATGCTCCTCATCCATTGTGTGGGAACACCCACCTCCACAATGCTATCAGCTGAGTCTTGGCTTTGCTGGCAGGCAGATGCTCTGAGGCTGGCGAGGAGCTCCTCAGCATATGTCAGGGGGGCTGGATGGCATGACCCCCCCCGTAGCTAGCTGGGCTGTCCTAACTGCAGCAGCATACTGACGGGCATGGTGGATGAGGTCAGTGCAGCGATGTCGGACCTGCTCATAACTGCGGTTATGCAGGCCAACATCGTTTACCCTGTGGATGAGCTCATTCCACAGGGCAGTCCTCTCCTGCAGATCATGGGCTGTATGGCCAAAGAGGGTTTGGTGGTGCTGCACCAGGTAGTTGATGATCACATCATTTTTGTGGGAGGAATAAACTGGAAGCCGCTCTCTAGACATAGTGCCTGAAAGACATAAAGAGGAAAAAAAGGTCTGAGGACCTCATACTGCAAGGATATAATAGTTGTTAATTGACATCTCTCCCCCCCCACCACCATATCTACAACAATAATCTGAACACATAACTCAATGGGTATGTTTACAGAAAACCTGCTGTTGGGACGTATATCATATTGTACAACAAATATTGCAATGTGTTTCTAGTCACGTTCCATGTTGAAACACTATCATTGGTGACCTGTTGCTAACAATGTCACCTGCATGCTATAGTAAGGGCCACTATGGTTCCATATATGCATGTGTTCTGTTTGCTATGTGAATGCTCCAAATCTGGTGTTTTGTGTTAAAGGGGATATCTATGCATGCTGTTAGAAGTAATCCTGGAGTGTGTGGACTATTACTACCCACATGTGTTCTATAACTGCAACACAATAGCATGTTTGGGAAGGGTGTTCCCAGCAGAACCACCTCTCCCACCTCATCTGGCCATGTTACCAGGCCACAGCACGCCTGGGACCCACCCCGGGACCTCATCTGCTGGTCCTGCACTACCTACAGGTGGAACCACCTCAGGGGATGGTGTTCGTTCCCCCTTCAGGAGCACACACAGACAGGATCCTGTCACCTGAAGTCATGTCCAGTGTCTGGTGCAAAGGGAGCTCCACAGAGAATTGGGGGATCTGCTACACCATCTTGAAGCCCTCGGTACACAATTACAGGGTCCGCATGCTCCTCCTGCTCAGCCCCCAGCTCAGCCACGTTCAGAGCCATGAATGTGCAGTTGTGACTGCCCATGGGTGAGGACCTTGGTCCCACTGTTTCCATTTGGGGGCTCATGGGCTTCCACTTTCCAAACACCACTCCCCATCCAAGGTGTTTACCCACCACGTGTCATTTACCACCCCTGTATGCTGTCTTGTCTGTCTTACAACCCAACCTACCTCCCCAAATATACCTACTATCTTTCCCCAACATACCAATCTCACCTTCACAAACAAGGGCAATGTGTTCCCAACATGGATTTCACACCAGACATAACTGTTCATTTTGCACCCGCTTACAACTGTGTGTGTGTGTGTGTGTGTGTGTGTGTATATATATATATATATATATATATATATATATATATATATATATATGTTTATGTATAGATATGTGTGATGTTTTCTCAAACATATCGTGCAGCACAGTTATTCAACAGTAGTGGAAATGTATTTATATATATATATATATATATATATATATATATATATATATATACATATATACATATATATATATATATATATATATATATATATATACATATGTGTGTGTGTGTGTGTGTTTGTATATATGTAGACATACACGTATATATATATATATATATATATATATATATATATATATATATATATATATGGGTCTACCTGAATTAACCGAAACTGCAAATGACTGACAGCGAGATAACCGACACCAGAAGATCGACAACAGAGAAGAGTGACAGTTGAGAATCCTGATGCTGAGAACACCGACATGTTAAGGTAAGTGTGCGATAGGGACGGACGTTAGGGTCAGGGTGTGGGTAAGTTAAGTGTGTGATACTGATGGACGTTAGAGTAGGGTGCAGGTGAGGTAAGTGTGTGATAGTGTCAGACTTTAGGTTTAGGGCGGGTTAAGTGAGTTAGGGTTAGGGTGCGGGTAAGTAAGTGTGCGATAGTGACGGACTTAAGGGTTAGGGGCGGATTAAGTGAGTTAGGGTTAGGGTGTGGGTAAGGTAAGTGTGTGATAGTGACAGACTTAAGGGTTAGGGGCGGATTAAGTGAGTTAGGGTTAAGGTGCGGTTAAGGTAAGTGTGCGATAGTGACGGACCTTAGGGTTAGGGTTTGGGTTAAGGATAGAACATATATAGTTGTGTATATAAGGTTTAGTGTAGGTTTGTAAGGTTTTTGGTGTGCTTGTGTTGTGTGTGTGTTTTTCGGGAAAGTTAATTGTTTTGTTGATTGTTGGGATTGTGGTTTGTCGGACATGTGAAGTTTCGTGTTTTTGAACTTTCGGTTTTGTCATGTCGGTTATTTTGTTGTCGGTGTTCTGGCATGTCGGTGTTATCAGGTCGACCCATATATATAGGGTCTATATCACATCGTTGACCTTGTATAAGTTTGAATGATGTAATATTGAACCCAAAAGTCAGAAACCGCACAATAACGAGCACACAGAACAGCAATTTTTTTCCCAGGGAAAAAAAATCGCTGTTCCCTAACAAAAAAAAAAAAAACATAAACCTTAAACTAAAACTAAAGTTGGGGGCTTCGCCCACACCCCTGTACTTAAATATACAAACAATGAGATTGCAGTGGAGGAAATAGCAAAACCCCAAAAATGGCCCGCTATTTATGCGTTTCGGACTTTTGGGTTCGATATTACATCGTTTGAACTTATATAAGTTTGACGATATGATATAGACCCATATATATATATATATATATATATATATATATATATATATATATATACACATATTAATATATCTGTATATCTGTAGACATGTATATATATATATATATATATATATATATATGTGTGTGTGTGTGTGTGTGTGTGTGTGTGTGTGTCTGTGTGTGTGTGTGTGTATGGAGTGCATTCAAATATCAGGTCCACACTCTCTAAATATCCTTTCTCCACAGCTGCATTGTTCTGCCTTGCTACAAAACAAAAGAGTGTCACATATGGACACAGCCTAACATTAGGGAAGTATATATATAGGGAGAGATTCCAGGTAAGCCTATTACAAACCTATGAAGTTTGTGCACAATACATTTCACATTAACATGACTGTCCTGAAGGTGGTGGGGTTTGAAACCCATGTGTCTATCATGATTTCATTACTTCTACCTCCAGCTATTTGCCACACTAATATACATGTCTTGAGGTACAGAACACACACTATGATGGCTTACATCCTTTCATTTAGTGCTGATCTGCACAGCTGACAGGTATGGCCCACTGCTCACAGGGACAGATGCTATGCCCATAGCACTTATTCAGCAGGACATCATTACAACAACAAGTCTTGATGGCACATACAAATCTTTCCACATCATCTATCCCATTATTACAAACCAAGTACTACATTCAATTACATGCATATATGTTTCACATACTTGTAGTATTGTCCTTTCTTCTATGTACACTTTATGTATCCCTTGTTTTATTTAATTTTGGTTTGGTTTGGTTTGTAGTTTTATTTATTTATTCTCCCTCACTCTCTCTCTCTCACTACAGGCATTGAGCTGGTTTGAATAGATTGCAGCATGGATTTTGTAGGTGATGCTCATGATCAGGTGATGGCCTCTGCAGCAATCAGTGTTCGCCACTTGCTAATTGCATGCAGCCAGCTGTGTAGTACTTCCAATTACCACTATCATGGCAACCCACTACTATAAATTACTACATCATGTGGGCATTGTCCCTTTACCTTTCCTGTTTGGAAGACATCCTTCCTGCATGTGGGCAGTAATGTTACAGACAGCAGGTAGCAGTACCTCTTACAGCATGACTTGCAGACACAGGCCAACTACATACTTGTATAAGGTTCCAGACCTATGGACAGTGTGAGTATTGCTGTTATATGCATTGAATACTGCCAGTTTTACAAGGTTTGTGTGTACATGCTAGTTTTGCATGGAATGCAGTCTGCCTGCATAGCTGTCAACTATGGGCCAATTCACATGATGGCCAGAGGATTGGCTGCTATGTTTTGTCTGTTCACCACAAAGGTCTTGTCTCTGATATATCAGTGGCATTCTCTCTGAGTATCAGTACATGGCAACATCCATTTGTGTTTCTGACTTCATATTCCTGAGTAAGGGCATGTTGCAACTAATCCTGTAACACCAGCAACTTTCACAGTGTATAACAGCAATATTGCAAATACGACCCTGTGTTCTAGCCTCTGTCCTCCACCTATATACCAGCCTTTGTCCAGATGTCATGCAGTAAGAGGTTGTTAAGTAGTGGCCCATCATTATTTAGTGCTGGTATTCCTGCTATCATTCCAGTGATGTTGTGGCCTCCCACACAAATTGTGGGGTAGGGTCCATATATATGAAGGTTACAGCTGGACAAAATGTATGTGACCTTGTACAGTCCAGAGGTCAGTGTATGTAAAACGCTGTTATATGCCCTTGAAAGACATTTTATGAGGGAGAGGTATGAATCATTTTTAACCTAGGCTGTTACAACATGTGAGGGATATCAGTAGTAAGACACATGAAGATATATGGCTGTACATTTTCATACATTTCACCATGGGAACAGTGGTGGGCTAGAGCTTACTGTCTTACAAACAGTTCTGTTTGTCAGTGTGATAGTATTGTTTTAAGTTAAGCATTGTTATGTAACAGATACATTTTCATTGTGACAAATTAATTATTTTCCCCCTAGGGGTTGAGTACAGAGTGTAATTGGAGGCTACTGAACTACATCTGAAATTAATAAGTGTTGATTGGTTCTTATCTTCAAGGCAAGTTTTTTTACTGTTTTACTACTTGAAGGCCTTAGCCTGGTCAGCAACATATGTTATGTTTTCAGATTACTGTACCAAATGTTTTGTTTGAGAGTTGCATTACTCAGTTATTATGTATTTCAAACACCCAACTGCTATATGAAATGGCATATACAACTGAAATAGTACACAAATAAACATTTCTCTGTATGCAAACTTGTGTGTGGTGCCATATCCTTTGACTTGTCTGTGGTTATATGTTTCATGCAATAATTGTCTTTTGTATGAAATAATCAAACACTGGCCATTTTAAAAGGTGGCAACTGTAGGAATACTGGCTGTTTGATATGTTCTGCACCCTCTAAATATACTCTTCTTATACATATCTATAAGTAGTAATATATGTATATGTGTATGTATGTGTATATGCATATATATGTATATATATATATATATATATATATATATATATATATATATATATATATATGTATATATATTTATATATATATGTGTGTGTGTGTGTGTGTATATATATATATGTATCATTGGAATGTTTACTGCTTCCACATTGTACATTCCGTATGGTAGACAGATTGTTCTGCATGATATGCTATTGATATCATCCTGACATCGTACAGCTGAGATGGATTATGGTTAACTTGTTGTGGGTATGTTGTGTAGGGTCCTGGGTATGAGACTTGTAAGTGTTGGATATTGTGTTGCAAGGCAGATCTGTTCAGCTGTGGAGGAGGGGATATCAATAATTACAAGAGGTGTTTAGTTAGGGACTCTTTACCCCCATTAACAGTGCCTTTGGTCAGATGTTTTGCAATGAGAGATTCAGAGTGTGGATCCAATGTGGAAATGCAATACACATTTATATATAATTATTTTTTTTTTGTTTTTGTTTATATATATATATATATATATATATATATATATATATATATATATATATATATATATATATATATATATATATATATATATATATATATATATATATATATATATATATATATTATATATATAAATATATATATATATATATATACCTTAGTGGTAAATCACTTTGGCTATAGTGTGCAGGGTCCTGGGTTTGAGACTTGCAAGGGCTAATTATTTTGTTGCTGGGCAGAACAGGGGCTGTTGGAGACAGAATGATTAAGGCACTTTAAAGCAGTTGTAAGCGGGTTTGCACAGGTTTGTGCAAAGCTAAGCAACGCTTACGTGAGCTCAGCTTCGTTTACTCCTGATTACTGCCACTTACAGCCGCTTAAACCCATGCTAATTTCAAATAAAGAAAAGAAAAAAGGGAGAGGAAAGTGTTGAAACTGGGGCATGCAGGGGAACAAACAAGAGGAGAAACAGGTAGGGATGTGCAGGACGGTTGTAGGAAAGAAACATAGCTCTGCATTTCTTTGGCAACAACAGCTGCTTTCAATGTGGGCAATTTAGAATTTGGAGTCTCATACTGTACAGGGAGGTGTGTGGGCATCATACAATATAGATGATTGGTAGGGTTAGATCATGTGATGGGTACATATCTCTGGGTGAAATGCTGAGCTATGTATGGGATGTGATTTTTTGGTGGGACAGACACCCTTTTTTTTTTAAGATGAGAGTGGGATGTTAAGGAAGGATTATAGGTAAGTGTGGTGAGGGACGTTTGGCAGGAGAGGTTGCATTTGCAGACAGACAAGACAGCAGACAGGGGTGGTGTATGACACATGGGGGGTAAACACCTTGACTGGGAGGGTGGTTGGGAATCCGAGGCTCATGAGTCCCTCAGATGGTATTAGTGGCACTGATGTCCCCAGCCAATGGCAGTGACTACTACTCCTTCACAGCCTCGGAAGTGGCTGTGCTGGGCTGGAGGGGTCGCCTGCCCCTCTAGCTGTGCCAGCCTGCCCTCCACCTGGTGCAGGCGGCCATCCAGCTCCTTCTGGAGAACACTGCATACCATGCCACAGACCTCATCCCAGGTGACAACATCCTCACTGTGCCCACTTGCAGGGGGGGGCGAGCCCCATCCCCTGCAGCAGTTCCACCCAAGGGTGGTGCAGAACCGGCAGATGAGGGAGGTCTGGGGTGGATCCCAGACATGCTGGGATCCAGTGTCTTAGCCAGGTGGGATGGGAAAGGTGGATCCGCTGGGATCTGCTTTCCCATATGTGCTATGGTGTGGAAATTAACAGTAAATATTGGTTAGTCATGCAGAACAAATTACAACATTAGTCAAAATAGCATGCATGTATATTCCCATTTACCCAAAGCAGTGCAATTATAACAGTGCCATAGCAAACAGAACCCATGCATATATGGAATGGCATTCAGGGTTGCAACAGCATGCCAGTTAGTGGTATGTCAGGCAAGCAATAAAATGATTATTCAACAGGGAATATTAGTATGCACACAGTTTAAACAATGATAAACCAAATGAAACAATGGTCCCAACAGTAAAGGTTTGTTTAGGAATATACCCATGTTGGTTTCATTGTGATGGCTGGATCAGTTGAGTGGTGGGGGAAAGGAACAGATTCAATTGACAACTGATATTAAGTATATTTGTCAGTACACTACTATTCACTACCGTACATTCTGACCACACTTACACTCTACCTGTGCATGGGGCTGCTACAGCACACCAACAGCTGTAGACATCAACAGAGCAATTGTACCGTTATTTTAGTTATACACATCAGACCTGTTTCTTTACTAATTTCTTAACCTGTGGGCCCTGTGCAGATGAACTGTGTGCACATTACATTGCTGTTTCTACACATATTTCAGATTCACATATTAGTTGCAGGTCCTGGAGTGTGTGTTGTGCCTTTCACATACATCTACTGTGACAGTCTCTGTGTGCAGGTTTCTTGGTGACTGGGCAGACTATCCGTGACATTGTGAAACTTGAGGGGCTTGTCTGGGTCAGACTGCAGAGTGTAAATGTTTAGCTTGCATCTATTGTTGGACTTGGGCTGATCAACACAGCAACTGTACACCTTTCATAGTTATATACATCATACTAGTATTTCTATTCAGATTTCTTTACCTGTGTGCCCTGTATGGAAAATGTATGTGTTGCAGTACATTACTTTTTCTATTCAGATTGCAGTTTACAACTGTAGAACCAGACTGAGATGTTAGTGGCAGTCCCTGGATTTGAACCGTGGTGTGCGTGCAAAATTGAACAACAGGCCTAGTCCTTATCAGACTTGAGCTACAGGGGAGGTGTTGTGTGTTCCTTGTGACATTTTTATCTAGCACATATTTTTGTGCACAGTACTTTTATTATGACATGTTGCATTATTTGTTTCCCATTTTCAGTACAAATTACACATACACAACAGACATTGGTGTCACTGTTTGTGAAACATGTGCACATTAGCTGGATTGCACATTTGACTATTTTACAAGTACATACTGCAGTTTAGATTCCTGAGTACAGAGAGTAGGTTTTAAGTCTGCACTTGTTAGCCTTATACAATTTTCAGTACATTCACAGCTACATACAGCTGAAATTGAAAGGTTAACACAAGACAATGCTGGCAGACAAACAAGTAAAACACATTCTGATGGAAATATGTACTGTTGCGTTTTTTCAGTTATTTGACATGCCCATTCTAAAGTATGCAGACAAGCAGTGCTAACTCAGTTCACCTCAATTAATGCATTCTGCAGGACATACACATTTCTATTTTTCAGGTACAAGTGAGATGACACACACCAATGTTTGGTATCACCTATATTAGTTTTGACATACATATCTGTGTACAACTCAGAAATCCACAATTACTATTCCTGCATGATCTGCACAGGGGAATGCTTTTAATTTCTAACTGTTACAGTAGCCCTGACATGGCACTTTCTTGGTAGGTTCACTCAGACACACTCATACATATTCTAATATTCCTCTCCTGCATATTGTACCTTGTTTGTTAATGACATCTGTATTACACATCAGGTGGAAATACTCCATTGTAACGCTGGCAACCTGACACAGGCATTTAATCCTGACTTTTACAGTGCAATTATATATACAGCCAGTACTACCATTACTATAATTTTGATTTCTTACTGCTAATAGTAAGAGGTATTCTGTACTCACCCCATACTGCCAATGCAGCCAGGCCAGTCACTGGGTATGAGCCTCAGCATTCTGGGACCTCTCAGCAGCAGCTGTATGGAGAGACATCACACATTAATCACACCTGCACAGTCACAAGTTAAACTTTTTCCATACTTTGAGATACATAAGACTGCATACTTACAGACAGGTGGGACATCCTGCGCTCAGGCTTCTTGGATCCACTGGTCCAAGAGTGCACCCCTCCTCTGCTTCAGGTCATTATGGTGGTGACATATCTGCTCACCAGTCCGGGGTATGCCAGTGGCACTGGTGAGATCACGTGCAAGCTGGTCCCAGGCCTCCGCTTTGTACTGCAAGCCCTGGAACTGGCCCTGCAGCAGCCTGCCATCATGTTTTTTTACTAGAAGCCCAACCATGACCCTGGACTCCTGGATGCCCCAACTTTGCACTTGGAAATGAACACCTTCACCGACACCAGACATTTTGGTCCTGCTGTGAGTAATCCCAAATGGTTATGGCTGTATTCCCGCCTGTATGGTTTAAATAGGGCAGTTTTCCCCACAATTTTTCTTGATTGGCCAGTTTTAATATGCTGAGCTATGCTTAGCTCCGTGCAGATCTGCATAGCAATGCTTAAACCTGATAAGCACAGCTGAAAGCCAGTAAGCAATGCTTACACTAGCAAAGCATTGCTTAAATCTATTTTTTTCATTAAAAATTTATAAAGTACTTTTTGCAGGTATATTTTACATATTCCCACCGCTACTGTGCTATACATGAGCCATACGATTGACACCTATCATTCAATTTCCTTAAAAGTTTTTAAATAAATTGGCAGAGGGGGGATTTGAACCGAGCATGTTTTACCTGCTAAACCATGGCAGTACCACTACGCTACAGCCGTTTGATGAAATTTTGTATCGCAGTAGCACTTGTCTATCATTTTCAGAATTTCAGCCAGGCTAAGCATGGCGGCTTGCCATGCAAGCAAGCTGCGCACTGCTTAAATTTTGGATTTATTTGATGGAAAAAAAATATATTTTTTAATTTTTATTGCTTCCCTCTTGTCCTACTGCTTCCATGCCTGTAGGGCAAGAGTGCATACATTCAGGGGTGTGCACTTGAAGGCTGCTGCCTTCTAGGTGTTTGTGCTTTGTTTTTGATTTTTTTCAGTGTCCACGGACACTGAAATGTTAGCTAATTACATTTCAGTGTCTGTGGACACTGGTTTAGCATATAATATTAGAGCCAGGCTCTAATATTATATACATTGACACTCAACTGTGTCACAAAGTGCTGTATGGCACTTTCTGAGCCAAGGGGGATTGTTACATGTGCAGGCACTGCTAACACATGCCCCCTGTGCTCGTTCCTGGTTTGTGTCTGTTTAGATTAAATAGCAGTGCGCCTTCATGCATATGCAAGGTGCACTGCTATTCTAAATGGACATGAACCACTCCGTGCAAGAATAGTCTTATTCTTGCACAGAGTTTCATGAATCCTGGGGACAGTCATTTTGGGTTTCAAACTAACTTCACTTTTACCTTTCAAGTTCCAGAACCAGGTTATTTTGCCTTTTTTTTCCTTTTAACTTGAGATGCCTCTTGATTTAACCCTTTCAGTTTAACTTTTGTGTTTCACTGTTCACTTTTATTTATTTATCGGGAAAGTCTTTCTGGGTATATACACTTTTTCAGAGGAAGCCCATTGAAAAAGCTCCATATTATACAATATATAATTAACAAAAGTGAGTGATTACATAATAGCATACAAGATATTGGTTCAGACTCTATACAATATAGCTTTAAAGTTAACAGCAGATAAAATGGCATGTTTAATATCAGTAATGTGATTATGCTGAGAAGCAATGATTAAGGTGAATGAGTGGAAGTGGGAGAAGTTTGAGAAGAGAAGGTGAGTGGGAACCTTAGGAAGAGGGAGGCTGTAGAGGTACATAGTGAGGAGATAAGTATGAAAGAGGGGATGCAGTGACTGATAGAGACTAGGGAAGGAGCCGGAGGTAGAAAGTGAGCAGATGGACTGTTATCCTGGGGTGAAGTAGAGCCAGGATTTTTTTAAGTGGGCCTTTAGCCTAGTTTTGAAGGAAGTGGTGAAGGCATTTTTTCTTATTGATAGAGGAATGTTGTTCCATATTCTTGTTATGTATGTAGCATAGAGTTGGTATTTTTTCATTTTACTAGATGTAATAGAAGTTTGTTATCAGAATGTAGTGGTCTTGGTGTACAAGACTCTAGTAGGTGAGATAGAGAGGGGCAGAGAGTTGATTTGTGAACTAGGCTGTGTTGTACTTAGCCTAGTTTCTGAGTTGTTTATATTTTGGTAATTCGAGACAGTTTTGTCTTTTAACCAGATTTTCCAAGCCTTGTCATGTTTTAGCATAATTTGGCTGGTAGATTTGGATAGCCATGTAGCTGCGATACGTTCTATGCATTTTGTTCTTTGTGGGATCATTTCATTTAGTATGGATAGGAAGGTGTTGGTGAATGCAGATGCTGCATCAATAAGTGAGAGAGATTTCAGTGAGGACCGATTATATATTTTTTTAAATTAGAGATGAAAATGTCTGTGTGTTATAAGATTATGGGTTTGTTTGAGGAGCTGCTGTTTTTGGATATGTGACTTTCTTATGATGAAAATAGGGAGGTGGCCACTTAGGTTCCTAGGTTCCTAGGTAGGTACTAGGCTATCAGCCCGAGGGCCCATGTAAGCCTAGCCAACAAGGTTCCCTGGCTTACGCCACCCGAGAAGGTTATTTTCCTATTCCAATGTCGAGCAGAGACACAGAAGTGATCCCAGGGGTGTATTTCCTATTTCCCATCCACTCATCAAGATTTTTCTTGAAGAGTGCTAATGAAGAACTTTGCTTGACATAGATGGGTAGCCTGTTCCAGAGTATGGGAAGTCTCTGGGACAAGAATCTATCCCTCCAGCATGTCCTGTTTATTGTGGTGACAAGGTTTAGGTCCGTAGACCGTGTATCTCGGAAGGACTGGGATTTCTTTAGGTGTAGCATGTCCAACAGCTCTGGGTTTGACATAGCTTTATATGTTAGGCAGAGATCACCTCAGAGTAGGCGATATGTTATGGAGTAAAGCTGGAGTTTTTTGAGGTGGTCAGTGTAGGGCATCTGTTTGAGGCCAGTCATCCTTTTTGTGAGGTACTTCTGTGGCCTTTCCAGCTGCTGCAGATGTCTTGTGAGGTACATTCCAAAAGGGGCATTGTACTCTATAATGGATCTAATGAGTGTCGAGTAGATGGGAACAATGACCTCTTTTTTCCTGGATGAGAACCCTTTTATGATGAGGTGTGCCACGTAGAAGGACTTACTGACTACTGTGGTGATGTGACTATCAAAGGACAGACTACTGTCCACCTGGGTCCCTAGGTCTCTTATCACACATTCAGTGTTAAGTAGACTTCTGTCTATGTCGTATTTCATGGGTACAGAGTTTTTACCAAAGGGGATGACAATGCACTTTTTGGCATTGAGCTTGAGGCCATGGCTCTGACACCAGGCATTTGTCTCAGTGAGGCTCTTCTGTAGGATTTCCACATCATTTGGGGAGAAAGTCAGGTAAGGTTCATGATGAGAAAATTTTGCTTGATGAGCAAGTGAGAATCCAGTTAATGATAGATGAATTGTTTAGATTTTTGTTTAGGTGGGTGGGAGAGCCAATTAGTTGAGTGAGGCCTTATGAGATTGATGGATTTAGAGGGGTTTCATGGGATACAGAGAGCCAGCCTATGTTAAAGTCCCAGAGTATTATTGTTTTCTTGTGTTATGTTTGAGATCATCCAGTAAAGAATGTCCTCTGTGGTGCTGATGTTGTCTCCTAGTGGTATGTGTATACCTGTTATGCATAGGTATTTGTATTGTTTAATTTAAGGGTGGAATTAAGATTTATGCGTTGCTAAAAGATGGAGGTATAAGAATATGCCGCTAGTGCAGCTGGAGGGTGTTTTAATGGATTATTGCAACTCCACCAGCATTTTTATGTTTTCTGTCTTCTCTCACTATGTTATAGCCAGGAGGTAAGATTTCAATATCCTTCACTTCAAGTTTTAGCCTGGTTTCAGTCAGAACTATAATGTCAGATGAGTAATGAGAAATCAAAGCTTGTACTTCTGCAATTTTTTTGAGAATACTATGTATGTTTAGGTGAATTACTTGAAATGAGGAAGAAGTTGAACTTTGTTGGGTTTGGGTAGGTGGGAGGAGGGGAGTAGATTTGCAAGGCAGACTGGTTTTGAATATAGGTCTAGGGTTAGGATGGTATTGCAATAGTTCATTAAGTTGGGGGCTTGAGTGCAGGATATCCACTGGGACAGGAATTTGTCATTAAGAATTTTTTATGCTTGTTGGGTTTAATTTGAGTATGATGAGCTTATGAAGGAGTGGTGGGTGGAAAGGGTAGAGCGACGAACTGTTTTGGATGAGTAATGTGAAGTGGCAGTTGCTGGTCAATGTGAGTTGGTTTGCAAAGGGATAGGTTGGAGTGCAGATTGTAGGGAATTATTGAAGTGAAGTGAACTTGGATAATTAACAGAAGTCGGAAGAGTAAAGGTATGGATCTCATTTTAACTGTTTCAGTAGTATGGGGGAGGAGGAAGTGATATTTGATTGATAGTAAGGGAAGAGAGAGGGCAGTATGAATGCTTTTTCAATAGTAATGATTGGGGGATTAGGAGAAAGAGATAGTTACAGGCTGGACAGGATGCAATGGGTGTATGTATCCTGATGGAGAACTTTTGTAATTGGAAGTTTGTTTGTGTTGTTGTAGACTGGGTGAAGGGAGGGGCTAGGCAGTGTTAAATGTAGAGGAAGTGGGGGTGGATGGAATTGAGGGTAGGGTAGGGGAGTGTAGTGAGCCTATGTGAAGCACTGGTGAACTGAGTGGTGCCCCAGCCCATGCACGCTGAGGTAAGTGTTCAAAGAAAGCAATCTGTTTAACATAAAACAGTCTTTGGTATATTGATGCTATAAAAGTACTGTTTGAAGTGTAGCACCCAAATCATATGATTAGTCTAGGAAATTATTAATTCACATAAAAGTTTTTGCTAGGTTAGATTTTACTAAAAGGAGGACTGGATGCACACGAGAAATGAAACTGGAATAAAATAAGTTGTCAAACCAGTCTGACTTGTGTAGGAGATTAATACTAGAGAATGGTTAAGCTTGGGGATGGGGGGAGGGTTACACTACACATGATCATTTAACCTGATTGCTCTTTTTAAGCAGCAATATTATTGAGCACAATCAAGGTTTTATTTTAAATCTTTCTGTACTGATTTAACAAAAATAACTTGACACCTGGTGTTTTGTGAAAGGAGTTCATAAAGACTTTTGGGCAAGTCAACTATTTCTTTGTCTGTTTTATTTTTTGTTTTCTTTTTGCTTGACAAAATTAGTGAAGAACATTGTAAAACTCTCTGCCATTTTGTTTTAATTTTCAGAAACCATCTGTTACTATATCTCTGTCAGTTCTCTCTAATTTAAGATACTATTCCTGGCTGTCTTAGCCTTTCTAAAATCTCCATTAATTCCCCAAAATTATCTTGCAAAGTTATACAGTGTTTTAAGAGAGGGAGAGAGAGGGAAAGTCTCATTTATTTTCTCTTGTTTTATTTAGTCCTTTGTTACACAGGTAAGTTTCTTGTAATAATCTGAACTACCTTTTCTAGAGTTTATAATTTCTTAATAGCACTTTCAAAAGTTCTGCTCTTCAACATCATCTCTTCCAGCTCTTTAAGAACCTGTAGAGCCAGAGTCATCATTTTCAAATAATGTTTCACTTTTCATTATTGCAACACTGGACTGGAAATCATCCATTTGCTTCTGTCTCTTAGAGAGATTCTGATGCAGAACATTCTCATTCTTTTGTACCACAGCACTTTTTGTGACTAGATTTCGTTGGCCATCACCACTTTCTTTTGTAATCCCATGTTGCTATATCTCAGCAGAGTTTAAGGTCTCTTCACTTTCCATGTCCATGCCAAGTCTACCAGCCAGGTTTATTGCAGTGTGTGCTAGGGCTGCTTGTGGATCCTAAGGGTATCATAGAAAGACAGCTGTCTCTGCATTCATCTGGGCTTTATTCTTGAATGCCCTTCCCACTTCCCCCTTCCCCGAGGCAGTGTGGTTGCATTCAAAGGTAGTCATGCAAGGGGACATTTTGGCTTATCGCCCCACTTCCACAGCAGTTCAGTGAGATCCACCTCGCCTCCTCCTTTTACTACACTTCCTCCCAATGATGTCTACAGCCATCACCAGGGATCACCACAGGAGATGCCAAACATTGCTGCCATTCCCTAGGATAGGCAAGCCCATCCTACTCTATCACTCCATCAGCCACGCAAGCCACTAATTGAACCTGGATGGTAGGCAGGGCTTTATTGCGCTATGCTAACATAGCATTTTATTGCTTTGCTTATTATATGTTTGATTCTTCTTCTTCCATCCTGGCAATGCAGCATCGATTTCAGTAACTTTAATAAATAACCTTTTACTTCCACCCTGCTCTAGATCAGCTGGGCTCCATATAAAACTCATCCTCTTGATGAAGCAGTAGATGCACTTAATACAATATTTCTAAATATCCTGGCAGAACAAGCACCATTAAGAATGAAACAATTTAAAACCAAACCAGCCACTTGATTAATTAAAAAAAAAAAAAAAAGCAACTCATGCAACATAAGACTTAAAGCTTGGAAGTCATGGCTACAAACCAAGTCTTAAAAATCCCTACAACAATATAGGCAGTTAAGCAACCATAGCAAACAATGCATAAAACAGGAGCAAAAAGCTTATTATAGCAGTACAAAAAAATCCCCAAACTTCTGGAAATCAGTAGATACATTACTCAAGCCAGGAAAATCAACCCAACTTAACCCATCCTCAACCAACAATTCCCAAGGCATTGCTTCATAGTTTAGCTGACATTTTATAAATACAATGACCTCTCTCCTAGAAAACAAAACTACTACAAATCTACCTATCCCACTTCAATCATTGAAGCCACAACAGAACTTCACACTCACACCAGTGCCAATATCTACAATTAAAAAATACCTGCGTACCCTTAAGACAACAACCACAGCCTCTGGCCAAATACCACTTAAATATCTCAAACTCACTGCAGATAGCATTGCATATCCCATATTGATTCTAATAAGCCATTCTATCCAAAAAAAATATTTCCCCACTTTATAGAAAAAGTTCTGTATAATACTCCTCCATAAAGGTGGCTGGCTCAACAACTGAGCTCCCAGACTATAGACCAATCTCTGTTCTCTCACCCATATCCAAAATCTTGGAAAGATGTATTCATTCTCAAATTACTACATATATTACTTCTCATAACCTCCTCTCTCCCTCACAGCTTGGATTCAGACCCAGTCAGAATATAACCACTACCCTTCTAAGATTCACAGATATAATAAATCATAATAGAAATTCAGGTCTTCTAATCTCAGTCTTATTTATGGATCTATGCAGGGCATTCAGCACAGTCAATCATTAAATTCTCCTAACTAAGCTCTCTTCCTATGGGTTTTCATCCTCTTCACTTAATTTGTTTCTTACTTACCTCACTAATAGGTGCCAAGCATTGAAATGGCAAGGTGATTTCTCCTATTTCCTTCATATATCCATCAGAGTCCCTCGAGGCTCAATCCTCGGACTACTACTGTTTAACTTGTTTATCAATTACCTAAACACAGCAGCCAAAGAGGCCACCACAGTACAATACGTGGATGATGCCACTCTAAAATGTGCTGCTGGGACACTATCCATGCTCCAAACACTCACCCAGAAATCCTTCTCCTCCATAAAAGCTTGGCTTGACAAATCACAATTTCTCCTGAATAAAAAAAAACTGAACTACTGCTGTTTACTCCACACTCCCTCTCTTCCCCAAAAATACCTTTAATATACTGTCATCCAACAAGACCAATATAGAACTGGTACCCTACACCAAATTGCTAGGTGTGATTGTAGATGACTACCTGAAATGTGTTCTCCACCTTTTGCAAGCCATAAAGAAGATGCACCAAAAGCTAGGATGACTCTCTAGAGTAATACACTACCTAAACGACTCTGATAGACAAAATATAGACACTTCTTTTTAACACCCCACCCTATTATATGTTTCTGTATTCTAACCAATCTCAATTCTGTTCTAACAGCAAAACTAAATCAATGCTACAACAAAGTAGCTAATTACACAGCCAACAATTTCTAAAAAACTGGCTCAAACTAAATACATCTCTTTTGTACTCAGAATTAATTACAATCTTCAAAGTACTGCACAACCTTGAAAAACTCAAATCTCTACAGTCCATCATTCAGCCTTACATTACTAAGATATAACTCTCTGCTGCAAAAAACATAATGAACATTATCACAACTATTCTCTCCTCTACCACCTCATCTCCTTTAGCTTCATTGTGGCTCCTCCACTCCTTCCTTTCTTTGGGTTGCTCTGACTCTTTACCTTATATTTCTATGTCCTTGCATTTGCACATGTGTTGGTACGTAACACCTGACCATCTATTCATATTGAAGATATCGAGTGCATATACATCCACTGTATTTTTTTTTTTAAATTAATTCATATACAAATCATGTAACTGCTATTTTTAATCAAAACTGTAAGTGATGCAACTGATCTCAAGGATGTCTGAATAATGGAACTGTTGCACACGAATGAAACTGAGTGATGAAACAATGCAAATGATGTCCATGATGTCTGTATAATGGAGCTTTTCTCCTTGGGTCTATGCTGAAAAAAGACACTGCTCAGTCAGACATTTCCAATGCCAATAAATAATGCCACTAAGTTTGCAAACAAGTTTCTTTCTTGTGTTATACATCAATGAACTCTAATATAAACAGTACTTAGTAAGATTCAGTGCTGTGTAAACTTACATATTGTGCTTCAGACAGTACCTAGTAAGAGGCAGTGCTGTATAATGTTCCATCATTTGCCAGTGCTTTCCATACACTGCACACTTACATACTAACAAACAAGGTTTATACAGCATTGTCAGCAATTCCTCTTCAAAAAGCAGTAGCTTTATACTTGCTTTAAACACAGAAAAATTTGTAAATGCAAGAAATGCCAGGTTGATATATGCAGTATATTTTTGTTTTCACTGTTGTGATATACAATATGCTAAACTACTTCAAAAACTTGTTAGAATTGCACTCTATACATTATAAAGCTACTAGCTTTGTACTCAGCAACCAACTTTTCTGACTTCCACTCGCTTGGGTTGCTTTTTCATACACTGTGTTCAAACAGTTGGGAGGGTAGCTTAATGGTTAAGGTGTTTGCCTTACAAGCACAAGGTGCAGGGTTTGAGTCTCACAAGGGATAATTGGCTAGGCTTAAAATGGCACACAAGGGCAGTTAGCTTAGTACTAAACTATGAACTATGAATTTACATGTTGCAAAATTTTCCCAGATGAAATCCATTGCTAGTTAGTGTGTGAACACCACAGTACATAATTTTTACTGGGTTTTCTTCTGGGTATCAGTTCTTCTGAACCGTTTCAAAAACACCATACCATTAAACTGCTAGTTTCATTAACACTTCACACTTTTCTTTAGTTTTAATTTAAATATGCATTGCTTAGACTGGAGTTTAAATATGCAGTACAGTCACCATTTTCCAGTACAACAATATACTTTTCTTCTGTGCATCCCAGTGAGCAGTATGTCAGAACTACCTGACCTGTTTTTTTTTCAGAAAGCCACTGTAACAGTTTTCCTTACTATACCATTTATTATCATAAAGTTTTTCAAACAATCTGTGTCAGTTGCTGTATCATTTTTTAAGCAAACCAATTGTATTTATTAGCATGGCTTTCTTATATTTCAGGAATTTCCACAGGCTTTCTGAAATCACAGCTACTTTAAAGCAACAATGATCCCCATTGCATTAGTTTTGGTTCTACTGTCAAAAAATTTCAAACTACTCTTAATCAGTTTCATATTTCACCACTGTTTCCCATACTCAGTATCTGATTCAGTAGTTTCATTCACCAGTGTTCTTCAATATATGCTTCATACTGCAGCAGCACTTTTTTCAATGCATTTCTTTCAACAGCTCAGTACATTCCCTATGTACATCTTTGGTTAACAAATGTCCATCAATTTACTGTACACTTCTTTGGCAAGCAGTCTTTAATATCACTTTGTTAAAACACTCAACAGTATTTGCCTTTCTATTACTGTTTTTTGTCCATGCAGCTTGTCTAAACTTAGTTTAAAAATTGTGTGCACTTACTTTACTCTGAGTCTAGTTCCTGAGTTGAGGTGAGGTAAAGAGGAACTTTTGACTCCGTGTACCACTCAATTAAGAATTAATTTAATGGTATTTTTTTGGAAGTATCACTCCTCACCTGCCATCTCAATCCATGTACTTCTTTAGAATATACCACTCTGAAATTAACTTTTTTGTCATAATCAGAAGCATGTACTTGCCCCATTATTGTGGTTACTTACAGCAGAAATCCCAGTTTGCCCAAAAAAGTAGCAGTTTATCAGCCAGAATATATCGACACCTCAATCTATGTAAGTCAGCAGGGAAACACGCCAAGAGTAGCAATTTTGTAAGTGGGGAAACCAATTCATTAGGTATTAGTACTTGCAGGCAGCAGTACAAGGAATGCAAACTGTTGCTTTTTGTATATTTTTGACCAAACTATGTCCACCGGAAACCACCAGTGTGTATTTTCCGGCATTATTAGCATAATGAGATCACATGCTTAGCTTCATTAACTGTATTAGCCTTACTGTTCCAAGGATTTCTGGACTCCTTTCAACTACAGATGCTCTCTCTCTCTTCTAGATTACCTGGTCTCTCAAACACTGGCTGTTTCCTCTTCAACAGTTCTTTCTCTATTGCTCTCTCCATCTCTCTTTTTTTCTCTCTCATGTCATAGACCTTCTTTTTATAATAACTGTGCATGGTCTCCTCAACTCTGGACAAGTAAGTGTGTTCATCCTGTCATGTTATCTCAGAACTGCAGCTTCATATGCACACAGTGGTTGCTAGGGAGAACTATGCACCTTATTTTTAAATTCATTATTTTGTTTATTAATCTGCAGCATTTTTGCCAACAGATTGATTTTTACTGTTGTACTAGTGGCTATATTGGATATTTAGTCATCATTATATCACTTCTTTCCCAAAATTACTTTTTTATTCTATTCAACATGCAAAGTCTTTTAAACACACCAGCCAGTTATCTTACCATTTTACCATCATACCAGTCTTTCTATAATGGCTTCTACAAAAATTATTAATGCAGAACAATATTTTCTCCAAAGCTTTTGGTCACATCTAATACATTTGGCCTGAATTTCAGCACCATCACACTTCCTCTGTATCTCATGGATCTCTTTTGCATCTCTCTTAGTGTTACAGCACATTGTCATTCTGTTTCTCGTTTTCAAATGCATAGTCTTTGAATAGTTACTTGTAATGTAGTATCTTTAACACCTTATGTTCCTGTAAGGAACAAATATCTAACAAACGGCAAGTTCACAGCTTCATGGTAATTCCTGAATTTCTTTTTAATTGTTGCTACTTTGCCTTTTTTCTCTTCCAGAAAGTTGTTGCGTCTTTCGGCTTTTCCCGGTTAGGAGTCACCACAGCGGAACTCCGGTCCGCTAATGATTGGCAGTAGATTTTTACGTGCTGAGTTGCCAGCTCTGATGCACAACCTTCAACGAAGGTACGCCCATTCATGCATGTCTCCACACAGAAGATGCTCTAGCTGAGAATCGAACAGGACGTCTTACTGTGAGGCGACAATGCTACCGCAGCACCACCACCGCAGGATTTTCTCTTCCAGAAAGTAAATGTAAATGTGTTAAATATCTTAAAACAGGAGTGACTGGTGTTGCACTCTAGGGTTGCATCCCTCCCTTTTTCAGAAAAAAATATTTGAATGGTTTAGAAAGAAAAAACATTTTTATTAACATTTTAAGGCTAAAATGTAATTTATTTCTGTTTTTAACTGTGTCAGTCACACTGTTTGCAGATCTTATTGCAAACACATGCTGTATAAATAGCTCATTTAAAATATTGCATTCCCCTATTGAGATTCAGGCCTTTATACTTGCTGTTACTTTCTCCTGAAGCACAATCATTGAGTAAAGTGGCATTGCTATATGGATTTGCAGAACTGTGAGACGTATCAGCTGCTGAAAGAAAAATGGCTGGTCTTTGCTGTAAGGTGACTGTTTTGTAATAGTACTCAGTGATGAACAGAAATGTTTCCACAGCATAATGTAACACCGTACTGCTGTAGTGCGATAAAGTACCTAGGTAGGTGTTCTAACCCCAGACGTGGCAACTGTGTGTGTATTAGTGTGCATGTCTGTCTCTGTCTGTGTAGAGAGCAATGCTTTTTAGGGTAGTCACACTCCTTGCAATTCATATACGTGACTTTGGCAAGGCTGCTGAAGTCACCCACCTAGAAATACACCTCTGGGAAGGTTTTAGCCCAGTAATCTCCATTGTGTGTCCTTTATCTGCATACTGCTGTAGTGTGATAAAGTAGCTAGGTAGGTGTTCTAACCCCAGATGTGGCAACTGTGTGTTTGTGTTTGTGTGTGTGTGTGTGTGTGTGTGTGTGTGTGTGTGTGTGTGTGTGTGTGTGTGTGTGTGTGTGTGTGTGTGTGTGTGTGTGTGTGTGTGTGTGTGTGTGTGTGTGTGTGTGTATGTCTGTCTGTGTAGAGACCAATGCTTTTTAGGGTGGCCATACTCCTTGCAATTCCTATACTCGACTTTGGCAAGGCTGCTGATGTCACCTACCTAGAAATACACCCCTGGGAAGGTTGCAGCCTAGTAATCTCCATAGCACGTCCTGCAACTGCTAACTGCTGGATTATGATTTAGAACTGTGGTAGGGTTCCATCCCCACCCATGGCAGTTCTGGATGTTTTGTGTGTGTCAATGTCTGTATACGGAGCAATGCATTATAGGCTAGTCACATGCAGTACATTTCAAGTGGCCCACTTTGGCAATCCTGCTTATGTCATTCATTGTGAAATACAGCTTTGGGGAAGGAGTTCTCTAGTAATCTCCATGGTGTGTCCTATAAGAACTCCATGCTGTAGTGTGGTATAGACCTCTGTCAGGGGTTCTATACCCACACATGTCAGTTGTGGATGTTTTGTGTGTGTCTCACTGTCTGTGTAGGCAGCAATGCATTTTAGGGTAGTCACCCACAATACATTTCAAATGGCCTACTTTGGCAATCCTTCTGATGTCATTCATTGTGAAATACACCTTTGAGGAAGGAGTACTTCAGTAATGTGCATGGAGCATACTATAACTGCATAGTACTGTGGTGTAATAAACTAGTTACGTAGGGGTTCTACTCCCAGACATGACAGGTGTTTGTGTGTGTGTGTATGTGTGTGTGTGTGTGTGTGTATGTTCGTAACTTGTATCCTGTGTAGAGGTGGTTGTTTGCATCTGACACCTGTGGAGTGGGTTTTCCATATTTCTTATATGGTGGCCCTATTATATAGCACAATGTCCACTGTACAGGGATAACAGATGTGAAATAGCTGAGAGGCTGGAGTGCAAAGCCATACCCATACATGTAACATCAAGGCCAGGCAATCACATTTAGCAACCCCAGTATTACCCAGAGTACACTCTCAACCCATGTCTCATACACACACACATGCCTAGGCAACAGCCAATATGTGGGTAGTACACTGCATATTGGCCACTGATAGTAACTATGGAGTGATAGCAGTGGGCTACAGAGAGCATGTCACCCTGTCCATCTGTCCAATATGCACGTACATGCTGACAGTGCACCTCCCCCATGATCCCCAATGGACACCTGCGCCACCTGTGGTGCCACTGCCATCACATGTTCCACAATGGACATACCATGCCTGACAACATGACCTGTATGGACAGATGCCACTGACACCAGGGAATGCTGTTAGCATGCTATCAATGTAGGTGCAGAGTAAACCTGGTGCCCATTACCGGTCCCCGCCACAGGTGGGCAAGACTGGCAGATATGATGGTAATCTGTGTTCACAACATGGGCCAGACACCCCAGGTACAGTTCCACATTTCACTGTACATTCATGTGGGAGGTGTCCACATCCCAGACACCGTCCATGTCATGGACTAAGGAACACATACATGGCAAGCGATGCACAGCATTGGCTACACACAATATTCACCCAGGTGACTGGATGGGGGATACAATTCCCACCTGTGTGGGCAAGTGTGGAAACTACAGCCTGGAGACACAATGCAGACCATTGTCATGTGGCCTGATGCCAAGGTATACCCATCGCCTACCCTTGTATAGCCTGCTGCTACAGTCGACCACCACACACCCGTGCAGACATGCACCCATGCATGTCAGTACTGGCACCCTGTGTGTTTGTCTGTGTGTTGTATGGTGCGTATGTTTACATCCACACTCACTACAACCTCCATGGGCATACTGAAGCATGCTGTCTGATGTCAGACACCTCCTCATACCCTTTGCCCATACAATCTCTGTATGACCCGTGTGTTGTGCACGTGATACCTGCACAGTGATGTGTTGTGGCAATCCCGCTACTGATGAGTTATACTCCTGGTCCTGCCAAGTGTGTCGATGTGTGCTTGTCCCTGTGAGAGTGTGGCTGTGTCGATGCTGGCACCTGTTCATGCAGACTGGCACATGTACGTCACCTACCGTATAGCTACTGTATCCCTGCTGCAGATGTCACTCACCATCACAGATATGTTCTGAGAGCTCCACAACAGGTAACTCATGTGGTGCATCCAATAACTGCATCGAACTGTGATAGCAGTACATAGTTGTCAGGGGTTTGATACCCTGTGCTGGTAGGTGTGTGACACAAACAAGTTGCAGTTTTACTCTCCCACCCCTCCCTGACATGTCTTTGCCTCTGTCTGCCTCTCCCACTCCCTCTCTGGTGGATGTGGAGACCTACACCTGCTTTGCTTAGGCAGTAGCATGTGTATTTTAAGTGATGCTCATGGTCAGCTGATGGCTTCTGCACGAATCACAGCCCTCCCCTAGCTGATTGCATGTGGAGCAGCTGTGGTAACATTCTCATAGCCAATTGCATGGAAACATACTCCGATATCTAGGAACATCATGTTGGTGTTGGCCCTTGTCATTCACTGTGAGCAGGAACTAGATCTGTTGGTTGGCAACCAGCATCTGAGATGGATTGGGAATTTACCTCTAACAACATACACTATGGAAACAGGGCAACACACAGGAGGAGGATGTGCCTGACCTGCCTACAGACTGTAAGTGCTGCTTTACTGCATGTGGCGTACTGCTGGTTTAACAGTGTGTGTGTGTGTGGATATGTCTTTCCTACATGTCTCCATACCTGCCATTTCAGTTCCATGTTTATGTGGAATCCCCATCTGCAGGGTCATCTGCAGACAGGGCAGTGTGTTGTGCCTTTGGTTTCATGTGTTACCAATGGAGCATCTATCTGTGGACTGCAGACGGTAGTGTTAGGATTGCAGTCTGTAGATGGTGAAAGCCGTGACAGTTACTGGTGTCTTATCCCTCATAGGACATATGTTGCCACAAACCCTGTTGCAACAGTAAATGTATGAGGTTATCACAGCAACATGTCAGTATTGACCCTGTGTATGTGCTGCCAGCCACAACTCTGCCAACCTGTGTACATATGTCGTGCATGACGTGGTGTATATGTGCTGTACACCATAATTAGTGTCATCATATCTGCTAACAAGCCAGTGAGATATCAGACAGCTTCACATATTATGTACAGTAGGGGTTATATTTGATGACATAACCTGGACATTCGGTGGATGTTTGTAGAGTCCTACGTGTGTGTGAGCATCAGTGTTACAGACAGCAGGTAGCAATATCTCTTACAGGAAAACCGGCACACTCAGGGCAGCTACATATTTGTAGGAGGTTCAGGAACTACAGAGAGAGTGTGAGTAGAGTTGCGTTATGCTTTGTATAGTACTGGTGTTACAGGGTGTGTGTGTACATACTACTTTACCTTGGAATGCAGTCTGTCTACATAGCTCTCAACTGTGGGCCTATCCTCTTGGTGGCCAGAGGTGTTCCTATCATGTGTTGTCTGTCCACCACACAGGTCCTGTTTCTGATATTTCACTGGCAGTGTGTGTGTTGCATGCCATCAGTACATGACTTGCATATCAAGCTTTGCACATATGACATGCTGTGGGGGGAATGTTCCATAGTGGGCTGTGAGTATTTCACACTGCCATTGCTGCCATCAGTCCACTTCTGATATATCCTCCACACATATGGTGGGGCTGGGGCCATATATGTGTGGGTGTCACCTACACAATACATGTGTGCTCTTAGGCTCCAGACTCCAGAGGCCAGTGTATGTAACACTGGTATATGGCCCTGTATTATTGAGCCTGGGGGAAGGAGCACCATAAATGACCTAGGCTGTTAAATATGTGGGGGTATCAGGGGTGAGACTATATTGGATGCTTCAGAGAATATGCATACTTTAACTGGGTTTAATGGACAACAAAATCAAGTACAACAATTTGGTAACCCTGATGAAAGAATGAGGATCAGATATTTATAAGTGTCGATGAGGAGATATCTAGTAACCCCCCAAACCGTCCCTTGGTTGAAAATCTTTCAGATTATACACTTACTGAAGCAGAAATATCTCTTCTTTCACATGGAATTAAGTTTGTTCCTACTTGAACAGATGATTTAGTTCATGTAATTACAGATCTGAATTTATTTTCTAGAAGTCTCAACTTAAAAAATATTTATAAAGACAGTGCCAATTCAATGGGGAACCATTTAAAAAGAAGTAGTACTTTTATTCCTGTCGGTGACCCTGTTATAAGTATATTTAATGATATGTGTGAGAAAGAAATTTGTGATCTCTATGATAAAAGAATGTTTAAAAAATGTATAATTTAACTACTGAGGAGTCTGAAGGACTAAAATCTTTACAGAGTAATGACAAAATTATTATTAAGGAAGCTGATAAGGGGGGGTGCCATTGTATTAATGAATATTGAACAATATTTACAATCTACGGCTAAAGGTCTAATGGATGGACAAACTTTTAAATCTATTAGTAATAAGGAAGTAGATGCCATGATACACAACATTGATATATGTATATATGATCTACAAATGACAAATGATATTGACATTGACACCTTTCATTTCCTGAGTGTACCATGCCCAACTATTCTGATACTTTATGGGCTCCCTAAGATTCATAAGTGTTTAAAAAAAAAAACATGAGACCAATAGTCTCAGGGAGGGGATGGATGATGGAACCCATATCTGTATATTTACAGGATATATTGAAGAACTATTCAAAATATGTACCTAGTTATATAAAGGATACGGGTGATTTTCTAACTCAGTTATATGATTGGCATAACAGCAGTGTCCATGACCGCTTCATTTTAGTCACTTTGGATGTAAAGTCTCTCATTACTGTAATCCTTAATGTTTATGGGATTGACTGTATACGAGACTTTGCATAAATATGGATCATTTTCAGCTAGACATGTAGAAACCATCTCTGAACTTCTAGATTTGGTTTTAGAGAATAATATTTTCATCTTTAATAAGCAAATATATCACCAGGTATCTGGAACGGCCATGGGCACTGCTGTAGCAAACACCTATGCAAATGTAACTCTAGGAATGTGGGAGAAATTGAGCATTTATAGTGATGCTAATCCATATTTTTCAAACATTTCATTCTACAAATGTTTTTTGGACGATATTTTTATGGTTTGGCATGGTAGTACTATGGACCTACAGAAGTTTTTTGAGTAGCTTAATAATACTGTTGCTTTCTTAAAATTTGAAATGACATCATCTGAGAGTGTTATAGATTTTCTGGATGTAAAATTACGATTAGTAGGAACTGATTTAGAAACATGCATATATAAAAAGAGTATGCAGGTTAATAGGTATTTAGACAAGAAAAGTGTGCATGCAAAATGGACCTTTGAAAATATTCTTAAGGGCCAATATATGCGTGCAAGCAGATTAAACACCAAACTGTATGTCTGTGAGATACAGATGCAGGAAATGACTACTAATTTCCTAGAAAAGGGATATAATAGAGATGAAATAGAACTAGTTAAAAATAAAGCATTGCAAATGAGAAATTCAAGTGCAAAACCTTATTTTTCTAATCAAGGGAGTGCAAATTCTGCAATATGAACCAACATCAGTACAACCTTTAAAGTACCTGATGACCTATAATAGGGCTAATGAGATGGTTGAGCAAATTATTAGGAAAAATTGGAGCATTTTAAAGGCTATACCTGGCCTTGAAAAATGGCTTACAGAAAGACCTTATTTTACATATAAAAACTGCAGTAACTTAAAAAAGTTGCTATGTTATAAAGACTTTTCTTTAAATAATAAATATTTTCCTAGATTTAATAGAAAGGGAACTTTTCCTTGCTACAGTTGTTCTTGCTGTGTAAATATAAACCAAACAGCTGAATTTGCGCACCCCACTAATGGTAGGATTTTTAGTTTTCGCTGTATTGTTACATGTAATACTCCAGCTGTCATATATCTTGCTATATGTAACAAATGTTCAGGTTTCAATGTTGGTGAGTGAGTGAGAAGGTTAAAAGATACAATAACAGAACATAAGTGTGAAATCCGGAGAAAGTTACTTACAAACTCCTTGGCTTATCAGATTAGTATAACTGATGATACACATCAGTTTAGTTTCAGCGTTATCCATGCCGTACACCTAAATATTAGACGTGGAGATTTAATCAATAATATAGACATGAAATAATATGAATGGATAGTGCATCTAGAAGCTGATAGACATCCAGGTCTTAATAAACAAGTCACAAGTAAACCCATTTTGAAATTTAAACAGAGAATAAAATCACTTTATTTCTCATTGAACTATTATATACATAAATTAAATTAAGGAATGATATAGGTCTCCTTGTATATATATTTTATGTATTATTTTTACTTTATTTTTCTTGTATGGTGGATTGTCCTTTAAGGAAAAAGACTAATTATTGTTTCATTAACTGATGTCATTGATAGGTGTGCTGTGTCATGTGACTCCGAGGCGATCTCTGCTTAACATACAAGGCCATGTCAAACCCAGAGCTGTTGGACATGCTACACTTAAAGAAATCCCAATCCCTCAGAGCCACACGCTCCAGGGATCTAAACCTTGTCATCACAATAAACAAAACATGCTGGAGGGATAGGTTCCTGACCCAGAGACTCCCCAGACTCTGGAATAGACTGCCCATACATGTCAAGCAGAGCACCTCTTTGGCCCTCTTCAAAAGGAACCTCAGTGATTGGATGGGAGAAAGGAAATTCACCCTAGGGATTATGTCAGTCGCCCTGTTAGACAGGGGCCCAGGGAAGTAAATAGTGTGGGAAGAAATAGCCAGGGAATTGTTATGGCTAGGCTTGTATAGGTCCTAGGGCCAATAGCCTAGTACCAACCTATGAACCTATGAACCTATGTAATTACATTGTATTTAAAAATGCTGGTTTTATGCTTGCTGTATGTAAAGACACTGAAGAAGGATCTTTTATCTGAAAGCTTTGTCTGTTTTTTTTG